>NW_021872657.1:0-785 GCF_006229205.1 Suricata suricatta | reverse complement strand
GTGTATTATGCTAAGCAAAATAAGTCAGTCAGAGAAAGACAAATACCATATGATTTCACTCATATTTGGAATGTAATAAACAAAAACAGATGGACATGGGGGAAAAAAGACAGGCAACTCAGAAAAGAGACTTTTAACTATAGAAAACAAACTTAGGGCTACCAGAGGGGAGATGGGTGGGAGGATGGGCTACATAGGTGATGGGTATTAAGGAGGGCACTTCTTTTGATGAGTACTGGGTGTTTAAATGTAAGTGATGAATCACTTAATTCTATACCTGAAACTAATATTACACTATATATTAACTGTGTATGAAACAAAAACTTGGCGGTGGAGGATGTTTTTTACATTGATTAATATTATCAAAGCCTTCAAATTAAAATTTTAAAAATTGTATGTAGAGCATCATGAGATTTTTCTATACATTCAAGAAAAGATAGAGCACACACAATCATTTGTTAAGAGTAATATTCCCTCTAGCTAGTGTAATTACAGAGGATTTTTACTCTCTGTTTTTCTTCTCAAAAGAGTCTCCAAAGACTGTTATTATATAAAGCATCTTAAAATGTTACTTTGAAAGGTGACAAAAAACATGTCTCTCATTGCTTAGGGAAAAATACTCTTTCCCTTTTCTGCATCTGTTCTGCACCAACATTTCTGGCCTGGCACCAAATCTGGGGCTGTTGTCTTATTATTACTCCTCCACATTTGATACATCCCAACTATAATCTCCCCTAAAGAAAAATCCCAGTGAGATCCTCATTCCAGCATTAACACACACATAG
>NW_021872656.1:0-785 GCF_006229205.1 Suricata suricatta | reverse complement strand
AATAAACTTAAAAAGGATGAAATTCATAACCTAACATAGGCCCAATCACTTCTTACCAACTTGGCTGCAGTATCCACATACCAACTCATCAGTATCCTGTACGTGGATTAGTGCAAACACCTCTTAAATGGTTTCTCTGTTTATAGTTTTTGCTTTCTATGATCTATTCTCAACAAGTATTCAGTGATCTTGTTGAAACATAAGATAAATGTGTCACTCAACTGTTCAGAATCTTGTAATAGTGCTATATCTCATGCAGGGTAAAATCCAAGTTTCTGATGTTCTCCATGGTCTTTCAGGGTCTGGCTCTGCTTTTGTTCCCTTACCTCATCTACTCTACCTCCTCCCCTTCTCAGCCTAAGTCCACTAGCCTTCTTGAACACGCCAGATTGAAGACTGCCTCTATGCTTTCTGTTTGCTCTTCCCTCTATTTGAAATATTCTTTGATCTAATTCCCCTTAGTCACCCTTATTCACCTCACATTTTACTATAACATCACCATGGAGGCGCCTGAGTGGCTCAGTCTGTCAAGCGTCTGACTCTAGCTCAGGTCATGATCTCACGGTTTGTGGGTTCAGGCCCCACTTCGGGCTCTGTGCTGACAGCTCAGAGCCTGGAACCTGCTTCTGATTCTGTGTCTCCTTCTCTCTCTGCCCCTCCCCCATTCATGCTCTGTCTCTCTCTGTCAATAATAAATAAATGTAAGAAAAAAATTAAAAACAAAAACAAAACATCACCATGTCCTTGGTGACTGGGGACTTCCAATTTACCCTTTCAAACATTCT
>NW_021872654.1:0-785 GCF_006229205.1 Suricata suricatta | reverse complement strand
GCCAGGGGCCATGCCTCCGCTTACAGAATCTCTCAGACGAGGAACAACAGCATCGCGACTTTCATAACAACTTGGCATTGACAGAGTTTTTAATAAACACAGACATTTTCTACCGTTAACTGCTCCGATCCTTCTCATCCAAAGTCAAAGAGGGTTTTGGCCCCAACTTGGATTATCAAGAGAAATAACACATCTGGAATGAATCCACAAGAGGCCTTTCCAGGAATGTGTGTGTGCGTGTGTGTGCGTGTGTGTGTGTGTGTGTGTGGGAGTGTGTGTCCCTCTCTTTCCCTCCCTTGCTCCCTCCAGACCAGGTTACATTTCTGATCAGTCACTGAGGCTCTTTTATGGGTGGAAACCTGTCTTAGAACATATTTCATGTGGTAAAAGAGGCGAAAAGTGAGGGCTCTATGCTTATTTATTATTTTCTCATTAAATGGCCCTTTAGCGAACCAAACCCAACCTATTGGACCAACAAACATTTATTGATTTCTTCTAAGGCTGAGTAAACATGAAAAGAAATCATTAGACACAGTTAGAAGATACCCTAAGCTACGGTGCCCGTTAATCTTTTCATTCCAAACGTCTGGAGGGAGCGATGGGCCGATATTTGGGCTAGCGCCGGGCAGGATGGAGGTTATCTGCCACACTTGGTCTTTCATGTTTTAAAAAACGTGGATCAAGACCCCATATTGTGCAACACGAATACTTTTCTTTAAAAGGCAAGTATATAGAGAGGTTATGTCTGGGGGCTGGGGGGGAGCAGGCAGTGGGGAGAAAACATT
>NW_021872653.1:0-785 GCF_006229205.1 Suricata suricatta | reverse complement strand
GAGTCGGGGTTGGGAGGTGGGGTGGAGGAAATAAGAAAACCAACACTTCTTGAAGAGTCACTTATTTGCCAGGCACGGTGCTAGGTGCATGCACACAGGGCTCCCTGTGAGCCTGGTGAGAGAGAGGAGTCTTCTCTTGGTTTTACAGATGAAGGAACCAAGGCTTGCTGATATGATGTGCCCAAGATCGCTTAGCCAGTCAGTGGTAGTGCTGAGATTTGGAAGCCTGTGTGGACGTTGCTCACACAACTCTCTGTCCCTGTCTCCTTGGGACCTTTTCTCTTCCAGGGGCAACTGGATCGGCGAGGCACCATACAAGATGGGGCGGCCATGTTCTGCTTGTCCCCCAAGTTACCAAGGCACCTGCAGTAGAAACATGTGTTTCTCTGGACTCAAATCCAATAGGCTCCTGCGGTTCTAAATGTTCCCTGGGCCCTGGCAGTGCCTCTGGCCCTCCCCCAGAGGATCCCTTCCCGAAGACCAGGTCAGAGAATAATGGCTTGTCTTAAAGGAAATACTTGAGCTCACGCCACTGATCTGAATTTTCTCTCCTGACTCCTTCCACTCCCCAGATGTTCAGCATGTGCCAGAAGAAAACAACCTCCTTGCCTTCTTGCTTTCTTCTTACAGCTTTCTTCTCTCTGACTTCTGGCAAAGAGGCCCGCATCTTTCATTGACTCAGTGCTCAGAGAGCCAGGGCTGGATGGAGCTGCGTGGCCAAATCTCAGGTCCCCAACCCACAGGTCTTTGTCCATCCTGGGAAGGGTATTTTTTTTTAATGATCT
>NW_021872652.1:0-785 GCF_006229205.1 Suricata suricatta | reverse complement strand
CTAGAAGACTTACAGGTGAAATATGGGGGTAGAGTCTTGTAAGAACCCAGACTCCGGGCAGAAATGAGAGGGTGATGGGAGAGAGAGAGAAAGAGAGATGGGGGGGACCCTTTCTCTCCAGGGCCACCAACCCAGGGCAGCACCCACTCCTGGTTTAGCCCCCAAGCCCAGGCCCTGCCCCTCAGGGAGGAGGGAGGACCAGTCGCCCTGGGTCCCCTGACCAGACCCACACTGCAGGCCAGCTGACCAACCCAGCGGCTCCCAGGGACCCTGCTCTTCACTGTACGGTCGCCTGGCGCATGGCTGATGGACTGTGGCTGCGGACCCCGCCAGTTCACGCAGTCTGGGGCCGATGAGGTCATTACTGCATCTGCTTTGCAAACAACGTGGAATAAAGCAGAAGGGCAGAGGCTCGATGCCTCCATGTGGCCTTTCTGTGCCATGAAATATTCCCGTCACGTTCTGTCGGGGGCCAGTCCCACCCATCGCAGCATGGTGGGGCCCCCGCCAGTGGGCCCTGGCTGGCATGATGATGACGGACATGCCATGCTCAGTGTGGGTTCCCGCATCTGTGCGGTAGATGGCGGCCGTGGGGTCCCAGCCCCTTTGGTCCCAGGCTGTGTCCCACCTGTCCTGGGTCTTCTGAGTCTCTGCTTCAGCTGCTTGGGTTCCCTTAAAAGACCATCTCGTCACCTTCTGCAAGCCCTGTTTCTCACAGTGCCCACCCAGACACGGGGTTCCAGAACTTTCCGTTATATATTCATTCACACAAAATGGGTGTGATA
>NW_021872651.1:0-785 GCF_006229205.1 Suricata suricatta | reverse complement strand
AGAATACTACCCCAGATGTCATTGTTTTCAACAAACAATAAATGAATTAATGAAAAATTTACTCCTGGTTTTTTTAGTTACTTGTATAATAGGATTATTGTGAGGATTAATAAAAATCATTGTCATTACTCTAGTCCATGGCATACAGGGAGTGCTCAATAAAAGTGATAAAAGTTAGCAGCTATTAATAGTTTTTTTTCTAAAACTCTTAAATTTTGGCAATTCTTTAAAACAGGAGTTCTTAACCAGTTTTCACAAACTTGTTTGAAAACCTGCAGGAGGCTATAGTGTGTTTAGAGATTTTGCCTCAGGGAAAATACACAATTAATACATATATACACACCTAATTTGTGTCTCAGACCTTCCCGCCCCCACCCCAGTTATGGACCGTAATTTAAGTCCTTGTTCAAAAAACAACTGTGTGCTCTATAATAGCTCTTGTCAGGACTATTGGTGACTGTTTGCGTTTTTCCAATTTTTTTTATTTATTAAAAAAAGTTTTGGGGCACCTGGTTGGCTCAGTCGGTTAAGCCTCCGACTTCGGCTCAGGTCAGATCTCACGTTCGTGGGTTCGAGCCCCGCATCAGGCTCTGTGCTGACAGCCAGCTCAGAGCCTGGAGCCTGCTTCCGGTTCTGTGTCTCCTTCTCTCTCTGCCCCTCCCCCTCTCATGCTCTGTCTCTCTCTGTATCAAAAATAAATAAAACATTAAAAAAAAAGTTTTTAATGTCTTTATTGTTTCATTTCGAGAGACAGAGACAGAGAGAGAGCAGAGGAGGGGCAGAGA
>NW_021872650.1:0-785 GCF_006229205.1 Suricata suricatta | reverse complement strand
CACTACTTAGAAACCAGCTACCTGCCCAACCACAGGGACGATGTGGAACTACGGTGCGGTGACATATTAAAACTCTCTTCAAGCAATACTTTAATGACATGTGACCAGGCCTGAGCAAGAATTTTAAATAAACAGGATACAAAGCTATCCATTAGGATCCTAATTTTTCTTTTTTAAGTTTATTTACTTTTGAGAAAGAGAGAGAGAGGGAGAAAGCAGGGTAGGGACAGAGAGAAAGGGAGACAAGAATCCCAAGCAGGCTCCTTACTGTCAGCCCAGAGCCCAATGTAGGGATCAAACTTACCAACCATGAGATCATAACCACAGCCGAAATCAAGAGTCAGATGCTTAACCGACTAAGCCACCTAGATGCCCCATTATGACTAATTTTTTCTAATGGGGAGTGGGTGATGTTCCTTGTATATTTTTCACAAAGGAAAGCTTTTGAAAAGAGAAGAAACCACAAGGAAAATTAGAAAATACTTTGAATTGAATAAAATATACCAGAAGTTGTGAGATAAAGCTAAGCTAAATTAGTGCTTAGAAGGGAATACATAGCATTAAATGTTTATACACACACACACACACACACACACACACACACACACACGTACTACAAAAAAAAAAAGGCCCCGTGGTGCCTGCTATCAACACTATCAATCAACACACGTCCACCAAACCACTAGACATATGACAACACCCACGGACGGTAAAGAGTATCATTTTATGTAACCCAAACCTAGCGTCTTGTAAAAGCAACTAGACTTCAAAGGGTGACACTTTGT
>NW_021872649.1:0-785 GCF_006229205.1 Suricata suricatta | reverse complement strand
CATATGAAAAGTGACTTTAGGGGCACCTGGGTGGCTCAGCCTGTTGGGCGGCCGACTGCAGCTCAGGTCATGATCCCCACAGTCAGGGAGTTCAAGCCCAGTGTCAGGCTCTGTGCTGACAGCTTAGAGCCCGGAGCCTGCTTTGGATTCTGTCTCCCTCTCTCTCTGCCCCTTTCCCGCTCAAGCTCTGTCTCTCGCTGTCAAATATAAACTTGTGACACTCTCTCAAAATAAAATAAACATTTTTTAAAAATTAAAAAGAAGACTATAAACATTAAAGTTTATTTATTTATCTTGAGAGAGAGAGCATGAGTGGGGGAGGGACAGAGAGAGAGAGGAAGAGAGCTCTGCACTATCAGTGTAGAGCCCAACGTGGGGCCCTGAACTCACAAACTGTGAGATCATGACCCGTGCTGAAATTAAGAGTTGGATGCTTAACCAACTAAGCCACCCAGGTGCTCTAGAAAGTGACTTTTCAAGAAATCGTCACTAGGAGTGAAGGAAGGTGATGGTCCTTTGTCAGCCACACAAGGTATCAGCCCCAGGAGGATGGGGACCTTGTCTATCTTGTCCTGAGCCATAGACCTGAGCCTGGCACATAGTAGGTTAAATGTTAAAGACAGATGAGAGAGAGACAGAGTGTGAGTGAGGAAGGTCAGTGGATTAAGGGAGCAAGGAAGAGCCCTGGGCCACCCCATTGCCAGGTCCTGAGGCCCAGTCTCCTCCCACAAGGGCAATGAGTGAGGAGGGTGAGAAGGAAAAGGGTCCAAGCCACAGTGGTGATG
>NW_021872648.1:0-785 GCF_006229205.1 Suricata suricatta | reverse complement strand
AGCACATGAGAGTTCCCAACGGTCAGAACAGAGAGGGGTGCAGGTCGGTTCTATGTGGGCTGGAAGTTTCCAAAAACGGGAGATCTGAAAACATCAGGGTAAATAGCCCATGGCCTTGCAAGTGGCTGGTGAAGGTGCTCATGAGATGGCATTTGCGTTTGGTGGACCTTGAAGGGCAGGCAGGTTTCAGAGAGGGCTGTGTGGCAGGATGAGCAGAGAGGATTAAGAGTGCGAGAGGGCTGCTTGGGAGCCAGGGGCGGGCCCATCCAGCTGGACAGGGACTTTGCAAAGCGCAGGAGGCAAGACAAGGAAGGCGGCCTGAGGAGGACCTCAGCGCAGACCATGGCATCTGAATGGTATTTCCCTGGCTACTGGAGCAATGGACATTTTTTTTACATGTCAACTGAGTGACCCGAATAAAATGTTTTAGGAAGACAGGCCCAGCTGTATTGTTTAAGGCAATGAAGCAGAGTCCAGGTTTGGGGGTGGGGGCTGGTGGCTGCGTGTAAGAGAGTAAAGGGAAACAGCCACCTTGAGGGGCTTCGGTGGTTTAGGGACAAAGAGGCCGCGTATTCCTAGATGACTAGTTTCTGCTGAGTGCTAGCTGGAGAAGGGCTGTACCAGGAAGGGGAATGCAAAGATCACAAACGGGGGGCAGATCTGAAGGGGCAAATAAAAGGGAAATCTTAGACCTTGGACCTGTGATGGAGGAGCTGTGGATTTTGAGATGGTCATCTGACTCCGAGGAAGTAAGGAATGGAGCGGCCTGGTAGTCAGGGCGTCCA
>NW_021872647.1:0-1614 GCF_006229205.1 Suricata suricatta | reverse complement strand
TGGGCGTCGTGATTCATTCACACATCAGTATGTAGCGAGGGTCTCACGGTCGTTCAGGACCTGGGGGTGGGGAGTAACCGAAGCCCCTACCCCAGACACCAAACCCTCCCTCGGGCTGCTTTAGTGTGGGGGGGCAGTGGGGGCAGGGGTGCCCGGGGCGCGGAGAGGCTGCCAGCCAGCCAGGGCTCCTGGGGCTGCCACTGCCCCTTGTCCGTGCTCCTCAGGACAGGTGGCTCCAGGCCCCCGAGGCCCAGTGCCCGCTGTCCCACTGGCCACAGGTGCACTCAGCACGATCACTCAGCACGATCACTCAGCACGATCACTCAGCACGATGAACTGGGAGGAGCTGTTCCCGCCTCACCTCCTGCCCCCAAGCCCTGGCGGCACCTTGGTAATTTCTCGTTGCGCTAGGAACTCCACGCAGTCACTAAGAAGCCACCGGCAGCTGTGAACTCCAGCCGGCCCTGCGCCTGTCAGGTCGCACACCACGGTGGGTGCTTGCCTGGTGCCTGACACAGAGAGACAGGCGCACGGAGAAGAGGCGCCCCTGAGCTGGGAAGCCCCTGAGGGCCTCGTGGAGGAGGCGGCTAGAGGACATCTCGGGGAATCTAGGAGGGGAGGCACCAGTCAGGAGATCTTGTCTCTCTGTCTCTGTGTCTCAGTCTCATTTCCCAACCACCAGCCCCTGGCCACTGACCTCTGGCCTCCCAAACAGTTGGGGTCCCCGGGCTATCGCTGGCTGCCCTTGGCTGCCGTGTGGGGCCAGTGTTCTGAGTCAGTATTCGAGGAGGAAATGGGGTAGATGTCACAACGTGTTCAGGGCAGACACTTTCCGCTTTCACTTACCTTCCCTCCCCGCAGGACTCGGGGCCAGACTTTGAGCTGGTCGCGGTGGGGTGGGAGTGGGGGAGGCAGGACCCCCACTACCGGGGGTAAACCGCTGCCGTTTTAGTTTTACTTTTTCTTTATTTTTTTGCTTATCTATTACTTATTTTGAGAGACAGAGCACATGTGACAACGAGCAGGGAGGGGGCAGAGGGAGGGAGGAGAGGATGCCAAGCAGGCTCTGCACTGTCAGCACAGAGCCGGACGCAGGGCTCGAACTCACAGACTGTGAGATCATGACCTGAACCCAAACCAAGGGTCCGAGGCTCAACCGATTGAACCCCCAGGAGCCCCAAACCCACTGCCTTTTAATTACTACGGTCCTTCTGGCAAGGCACACAGAACATAGGACTCGCTCTCTTAACGGTCGTTGGGGCACAGTCCAGGGGGTCAGGGGCACTCACGCTGCCGTGCAGCGGCCCCTGTGTCCTCTCCAGGACTCCATCTTCCCCGGCTGCGCTCTGTCCCACTACACGGCCCTCCCCTCCCCCAGCCCCACCCCCGCTCCTCCGGGGCCTCCCACGAGGGCACCTGCCCGGCTGGTCCTCCTGAGCCCTGCTGACCTGCGCCTGCGCCTCTCGGCTGGACACACCCGGTACTGCCGCTCTGGGGGTTACGCGGAGGAACGCTCACAGGGTGGCCAGCATCCCCCTTCCCGGCGCCCACCACCCTGCCATTCGCCGTGTTCAAAACGGGGGCCGGCTCCGTGTCGCGCTCGGGAGCTCTCGG
>NW_021872646.1:0-785 GCF_006229205.1 Suricata suricatta | reverse complement strand
CTCCTTCTGTTGTCACTTTTCAATAGATTTATCCAAGTCTATGACTGTCACTTTAAATATTGCCACGGTTGCATCTTACAGATTTTTATATGCACACATTTTCTCATTCCCTTAAATATTTAGTCATTTCTCTCTTTTTATATGATGAGGACTGTTCATATGTATGTATTTTAGTTTCCAAAGAGAGGGGAAGTTTGAAGCTACCTTTGTAGCAGATTGCTAAATTTATTGTGTTATGAGAACAGGGTATCTTACTGTTCTTTTGCAGACTTTTGTTTTTGCTCTTCTGACTTAAGATTTTCTCTTTTGTTATTCAGAAATACCCTCATAAGGTTTATAGATGTGCTTTTTAAAATTTGTCTTCTTTGGAATTCAGTGGACTCTTTAAGTTCAGGGATGTCTATATTTACTTTGGGGAAAATTCTTGGCTATTATTCAACTGTTATCACCCCACTATCTCGTTATAATAATTTTTGGCATTCTTATTGAATAGATCCTGGAATATCTACATCTCTTCTTCATATCTCAGCTTTTTCTTGCATACAAACGTATTTGTATTTCCTTTCTTGGTGGTTTTCTGGATGTTGCCCAAGGAACAGCCCCTTACGCAGAGCGCGTGTGGCCACGTAGGTTCTCCAGCCCGCGCTGTTCCTCGTTAACCCCTGCTCGGTTGTTGCCCTTCGGTACTTATTTTTTACCCCTGATTTTGAGATAATGTTTTTCATGTCTTTTCCTCACTATTTTCTGTCTATAAAGCAAGTCTGTGTGTGTGTGTGTGTGTGTGT
>NW_021872645.1:0-785 GCF_006229205.1 Suricata suricatta | reverse complement strand
GCCGCAAAACTGGCTCCAGCCGCAGGCAGGGCTGCATCGTCCAGCGTCTGCGTGGCTGAAGATCTGCATCGACGGGAAGTGCACGCAGGAACAGCAACGCGGCTCCGGGAACCGCAGCACGGCTCAGAGAGCGCGGCGCTGCCTGGAAAGGGGTATGGAAAGAACTCGAATGCGGCCATGCTGCCGGGAAAAGGCGCTCCCTCGCTCCTTCCCACCCGACCCCCTGTAAAACACCGCCAAGGAGACAACATAAAGGACAAAGGACAAACATCCAAGAGGAATGTGTAAAGAACTCTCAAAATGCAACAATCTTATCTCAAACACACAAAAACACCCAAATGCAAAATACACAAGACATGCAGCACGGGCATCTCGGCGGACTGGGAGAGACGCCGTCGGGTGGCAAGCACGCACAGGGGAAGCTGTGAGCCGGTTCCTGGGATGCAAATGAGGCCTAGCAGGCCCCGGAGACACGGCGGGAATAGCGGGCAAACGCGGGCGGGCTCCAGAGAACCTGGGCACTCGCGCACCCCTGCTGGCGACGCAAAACCGCACGCCTGCCCTGGAGAGGTGTGGCCATTCCGAACACACAACAACAAACTTGTAAATCACTTACAACCCGGAATCTCGACCCCTGGGGTTCTTTCCCAGACAAATGAGAACACACTGTGCAGGAAAAGGTTCGCCCAGCGGGTCTGGGGTCCGCAGAAGCTACACATTCCAAAGAAAGGCCTGATCTCACTCCTCTTAGGAGATCTCCAAGCCCTTGGAACGTCCTGCCTGGT
>NW_021872644.1:0-785 GCF_006229205.1 Suricata suricatta | reverse complement strand
TGCTTAATTTTCTGTCCCTCCATTCTCTGTCGTCCCTCCATCAGTGTAGGGAATGAATGCGTTTGTATACCTTGCAGTCAAATGGTCCTAACAATGGCGCCCACTCATTCACTGTTTGCACAGTATTTGTATCTAAAAAGAGTAATACGGATACTAAAACAGACACAGTGAGATCCTACTTTTGAAAAGAAAGCCCACCAAAGAATGCAAACTACTCAGCATCACTGTTAGCACATTTAGCACCTTTCTTGCTAATTAGGTATCACAGTTAACTTGGGTCAACTCGACTGGGCCATGAAGTGCCCACAAGTCTGGAGAAACATTATACTGGGAGGGTCTGGGAGGGCATTTCTGGAGGAGATGAACATTTGACTCAGTAAACTGAGGAAAGCAGATTGGGCCTCCCCAAAGTAGATGGCCCTTAGCCAGTCCCCTGGAGGCCTCTTGGAATGGGAAGACTGGTGTCCTATCAGTGAGAGGGAGTTTTTCCTGCTTTCAAACTCGGAACAAAACACTGGTTCCTCCTGGGTCTCAAGCCCGCTAGCTTCAGACTCGAACTAGCCATCAGCTCGCCTGGGTTTTCAGCTTTTTGCCTCTCATTACAGACCTTGAGACTTGCTCTCCTCTCTCTTAATTGTTTACAATAGATTTCTTTCTGTTGTTTGAATTTTTTTAAATTTAGGGGCACCCGGGTGGCTTAGTTGGTTAAGTGTCCGACTTCAGCTAAGGTCAAGATCTCACAGTTTGTGAGTTTGAGCCCCGTGTCAGGTGCTGTACTGACACCT
>NW_021872643.1:0-785 GCF_006229205.1 Suricata suricatta | reverse complement strand
GAGGAGGGAGAGAGAGTTGGGGAGAGAGAGGGATGCAGAACTTGAGAGACTATTGAAAGCTGAGAATGAACTGAGGGTTGGGGTGGAGGGGGTAGGGGGGAAGACAGGTGGTGGTGATGGTGGAGGGCACTTGAGGGGAAGAGCACTGGGTGTTGTATGGAAAACAATTTGACAATAAAATATTATGGAAAAAAAAACAAAAAAAAATAAAAAAATAAAAAACCATTAAAAAAAAATAAATAAATAAAATGCTCATCTGCAAATTGAAGCATTTACAACTTACTCTATGCTGTTTTCCTCAGTACCCAAATAAACTAAACATCAGATTTCTGCCTCTTTTGAATACCCACAGTCCCAAATGCAGGGCTATGATTATGGTGAGATGGAAGATAGGCCTTTATTGAATATCCATAATGGTGCTAGCTCTAAGCTCACTGTTTTACATATATTTACCCCTTTATCTTAATCCTCACAAAAACTCTACTAAGTGTATATATTTTTTAAATATTTATTTTTTAGAGAAAGTGCACATGCATGCATGAGCAAGCAGGGTGGGGAGGGGGGTGCAGAGAGAGGGAGACACAGAATCTGAAATGGGCTCTGCAGTGACAAGAGAGAACCCCATGTAGGGCTCGAACTCAGGAACTGTGAGATCATGACCTGAGCCTAAGCTGGACACTTAACCACCTGAGCTACCCAGGAGCCCCACAGCTCTACTAAGTATATACTATCTTTGGTGAGGCATGGTGAGGCACGTTGAGGGCAGAACACAAGCTAGCAGGCCC
>NW_021872642.1:0-785 GCF_006229205.1 Suricata suricatta | reverse complement strand
AAGAACAAAAATCATTCTTTTTTTATATGTATATAATTCTGTCATCACTACACTTGTTGATTTTTAGTATTCTGCTATTATTTTTAAATATGTATGTAAATATAAGGAAAGACTATTATTTGCATACAGAATTTTTTTCATTACCTGCCTATGTGCTCGCGGAGATGGGAGTCAACATTTAGAAGTGATTTGGGGGATTGGACTGAAAAGAGATAGCAGGGTGTTATTAACATTTATCTCCCACCTCTCCCGCCATCCTTTGTTGCATCTCTTTTAATTGCAATCAAGCACATTTATCAGTAACTCATTTGCCGTTAATATAGGGGCTTCTACGTTTTGGAAAATAATAGGATACGAGTGACAATTTCTCCATGTCAAGGAATGTTCGATTTTTCTTCTCTCGCAAAGTGAACCAAACAAGGGTCTGCACGCCTTCCCCGTGTCTGCTGCCAGCCAGGCCTTCTCTGCAGTGAACAGTGGTCGGCACTGTGTGCCCGCGGGACAGCTGTGCAGACTTCCTGGGGGTTGCGGGGCGTTTGTGAAACGTCCGGCTATCGTATTCCGCGTATCCTTAATCAGCACGTTTGTAGCATTGCTTCCCGAAAGTTAAAATAAATGCGTCATCTTCAAAATACGTAACTCATACTTCATACATATATAAACTATATATAATTCATATGTAATTATGGTTGTCATTTTTTAATTGATTAAGTATTAAAAATGATTGTGGGGGCTTAGCTAAAATAGTTTTTGGTTGAAAATGCTCAACACAGAAAGAGCTATGA
>NW_021872641.1:0-785 GCF_006229205.1 Suricata suricatta | reverse complement strand
GGCTCAGTCGGTTAAGCCTCCGGCTTCGGCTCAGGTCAGATCTCACGTTCGTGGGTTCGAGCCCCGCGTCGGGCTCTGTGCTGACTCTAGCTCAGAGCCTGGAGCCTGCTTCCGGTTCTGTGTCTCCTTCTCTCTCTGCCCCTCCCCCTCTCATGCTCTGTCTCTCTCTGTATCAAAAAGAAATAAAACATTAAAAAAATTTTTAAAAATAAAAATAAATAAATAAATAAATAAATAGCCAAATGTTTAAGGAAACTCTTCTTTAGGGAAGTGTGTTACATAGTCTTTCATGTGTACAGGTTTATATTTATAGCTTCAGATAACAGAAATGTAACTGAGCCTATTGCTCAACAAAGTGAAATCAAAATTTTAAATTCTGCACATTTGGGGGTGCCTGAGTGGCTGTCAGTTGAGAAATCGACTTCAGCTCATGTCATGATCTCACACTTTGTGAGTTCGAGCACTGTGTTGGGCTTTGTACAGCTCAGAGCCTGGAGCCTCCTAAAGATTCTGTGTCTTCCTCTCTCTCACTCTCACTTACACACTCTCTCTCTTGCTCTCAAAAATAAATAAAACATTAAAAAAATTTAAAAAAACAAGTTCTGCACATTTGGCTTTATGAACAGTAAATTAAATTTTGTTATAAACATATTATTTAAGAGCATGTTAACTTGTAGACAATAAGCTAATACATCATTTTCTGATCAGAAATATATTTCTGAATAATTAAAGGGGATACTAAGTTATTTATATGATTACTGGTTAATCAGATTATCTTAATTTTA
>NW_021872640.1:0-785 GCF_006229205.1 Suricata suricatta | reverse complement strand
GCGCTCGGGCGGACGCAGCTGGAGGCGCAGCGCAGGGCCGCTTCCCACTCCTGCGGCGCGCGCGGCCGGAGCTGGGAGGCGCCGGACCCGCCCGGGCACAGACCCGGTGGGTAACCTGGTTCCTGGAGCCTCTAGTCTCGGGCTTCGGGCGAGAGTAGCCTCGGGCTCCCTCTGCAGCTCTTCAGCTTCGCTCTGGGAGCCGCGGAAGGAGAAGAGCTGTGCGTGGAGGCGTGGGTGGTGTGTCACTCAGAGAGAAGCTGGGGGAGCAGGTTGATAATAAGCTTCTTTCTGACGGTGGTGCTTAAACCTCTGACAGTGTTTGGGAGAAGGGGCGTCACTGCTGGAGGTACAGAGGACCAGGAGGTCAGGGAACCCCAAGATGATTCCGAGGTGTGAGTGATTAGAAAGAACAGTCTCTTTAATGGCATTGCTCATTAATAATTCCATTTTGCATTTTTCTGCACGTCTTACAAACGATTATTTCTATATCCGTTAAAATTTCTTTCTCCGTCGTAGTTAATATGTTTTACTTACTCAAATGACTTTACTTTCCTTCCCCCACCATCCCCATAACTACCAAGATGGTAAAAAAAAAAAATGCTGAAGTTATCTTTAAATTACAAAACTGACTTCATTTCTGCCTCTGAAAAAGAGACTGGTATAAATTAATTGCATGGCTTAATTTAAAGAAAAGAACGACATCGCAGCAATATGATTATTATTATTCCCATTCTATTTCCCTCACTGGATTTTAGCAGCCAGGTGCTTGCAGCAGTTGGATTGAG
>NW_021872639.1:0-785 GCF_006229205.1 Suricata suricatta | reverse complement strand
AATAAATGATAGGGGCTCCTGGGTGGCTCAGTCGGTTAAGCATCTGACTCTGGGTCCTGGTTCAGGTCATGATATCATGATTCATGAGTTCAAACCTTGAGTTGATCTCTGTGCTGACAGTGCAGAGCCTGCTTGGGATTCTCTCTCTTCCTCTCTCTCTTTGTCCCTCCTACTCTCAAAATAAATAAACATAAAAAAAATAATAAAATAAAATAAATGTTAGTGGCAAGAATACACTTAGCCACTGCTGTTCCAGGTAAACAATTAGTAGGGAATGGACAGTACTGCACTGAACACACCTCATTTAGCAAAGGTGACAGTTTCACAAGGCCACTGACCACAATCACTGCTGTGACGTTTTGTTTTCTAGAGAATCTGGATGACCCAGAACGAACCTCAGAGACACGCTAATTGGACCCCTCAAAATGAAGTAACTAAAAGCAGAGCACCTTGGATTTTACCAAAGGGAAGATGTGCCTTCCATGAATGTCACATGTGATCTGAGCCAAAGTCAGATCTTACAAATTATTGCTACTAAGAGTGTCAGTGGTATTTACAAAGCTATGTATAAGTTGTATGCTGTGCCCTTTCACGTGGCATACAGACATATCCAAGAAGACGTCAAAATGCGTGCCATAGCGACTAGGAAATGTCCCCTCCGACTCGGCCTGAGGGCAGAGCCCCTGACCCCACTTACCTGCTCGCTTCTCACGCAGGCTCTCCAGCTTCCCTCCTCCAGCGCAACAAAGGTAAGAAAGGAAACGGGGGGGGGGGGGGGGGGGGGG
>NW_021872638.1:0-785 GCF_006229205.1 Suricata suricatta | reverse complement strand
TGCATCCTGGAAAAAGAATTCGAGATGAGAAACAATTATGCAAGAAGCTGGTGGGAAATACAGATGATAGCTTCCCAACAACTTGGAACCCTGAGTCTAGAGGTATTGGAAACTTGGTTTCTAATATGGAAGCAAGAATTTTAGGATAAAAATCTACCCCTCCCTCATGATGTGTTGGATGTAAGTAGCCCTGTAGTATATACATCACGATGATAAATAAAAGGATACTTCAGGTGGTTGGGTGGCTCAGTTCGTTGAGCATCTGACTTCAGCTCAAGTCATGATTTCACAGTTCATGAGTTTCAGCCCCACATTGGGCTCTGTGCTGACAGCTGTGAGCCTGGAGCCTTGTTCCAATTCTCTGTCTCTTTCTCTTTCTCTGCCCTTCCCTTGCTCATGCTCATGCATGCACGTGCACTCTCTCTCTCAAAAATAAATATTAAAAAAAAGATTCTTCAGAAAACTCATGGTGGAAAAGAGCCTTCACTGGCATATGATCTGACTCAAGTTAAGTGGCCACTGCCCAGCTGCAGAAGGGGAGTGATTTTTATAGTTCTCATTCTTCTTAAATTTTTCTGGGGAGGAAACTCAACCTTCCCAGATGGGGAAGGTGGTGTCTCTCATGTGTGCCAAGTGGAGGAGGCCTTGGGAATCCTAATGTGAAGAGGAAAGGCTAGTGGTCTCTCAGGCCTGGATGAGGTGGTCTACACTGGCTTCCTGGCTGGATTGGCCTTCCTCCAGCTCTCCCTCTCCCTGCCTGCTCCCCTCCCTCTTGTGGGCCTTGA
>NW_021872637.1:0-785 GCF_006229205.1 Suricata suricatta | reverse complement strand
AATGGGCCATGAGGCATCCTTTGCATAAGAACGGCGACTCTATGGAGGGTACATGTGACTACAGAGGTTTTATCCCATGGCAAAGGGTCATGAACTTGGAGGTTTGGTATGGGGGTTGGGGTGAAACCAGCAACCTGGCAGCTGGCTTGGGGCTTGGGGAAAGGAGCCATGAGCAAGGCCCATGAAGTATTTGGTCCACGGGGCTGTGATATAAACCCCTTCCCCCCATTGAATTCCATTGTGTGTTCCTTTAACTCTTGGCAACAAGTCTGTGTTTCTGTTTCTGAGGTGGTGTTCACGACAGGGGACTGGGCAGGTAACAGAGAGTTGGGGGTATAATGGTGGGAAACAAGAGGTAGCCAGGTGTGCCAAGTGAGAAGCTGGGGGTGAGTGGAGCTGTGGGCCCTGCGTGCACTTCTGGAATGTTCTTGGGAACACTGATAGAGGGGGACTTTGATGGTGGTGTGGGAGAGAGCTGAGGTTATTATTCCTTGGATATTAAAGGAAAAGTAATCTCTGGAGGCTGTAAAACTCAGCTCTCATGTGTCCTCACAGAGGACTCCCAGGTGGCCAGAAGGAGGAGTCGCCAACTCTGCCTTAGGAGCCATTGCAGAAGAAGCGACATTTTGGTTCCCAAAATAGTTGTGACTTTTCTGGACAGAGCCACCTGCTTGTCTTTCCCTGGAATATAAGACTGACTCCGTTTTCCAGCCTTTGAAGACTGTCATCCCAAGGAACTGGAATCAAGTTTGGAAGCAATAAGAAGCAATTATAAAATATGGAGA
>NW_021872636.1:0-1614 GCF_006229205.1 Suricata suricatta | reverse complement strand
TTTTAATGTACCACACACAATATGCCTTTGAAACTGCAAGTAAATCAAGATTATGGGGTAACTCCAGAACTGTCCAGAAATCTTCCACATGCTCGAGGTGGGCAAGACCAGCATCCTCCAGCAAAATGGAGGCCGTAGGCCTACTTCGGTCCCAAGTTTATCTCAAGGGCAAGCCAGGGGAGCCAGGCCCTTGCTGAACCAGCCTGCAGACTGGGACCCCCTCAGCTGGTGTTACCCGCCAGCATCCCAGCAGAAAATGGTTTGTAAAATTTGTAAAATATGGTATTTCTATAGTTGGAAAAAAGAGAAGTAGATATGGCTTGGTGAGGGAGGGGTGTCAATCCTTAAAGTTCTCTGTGTAATACCAGTTAGTGTAAGCATTGTGCCTTATCATTTTTAAAGCAGTTTCACATGCATTTTTAGGTTAATATGCAATATTTCTGTGGATGCCATCACAGTGGATTTCTGGGTAACTCAATATTTGGGTGGGTGCTTACTTGTGTGGGTCAGAAGAAAAGAAGTTAGAGCTCATTACTATTTTATGACATAGTCTCAATAAATATGAACATTGGAAAACATCTAAGAACAGGGCAATGTGCATACATATTTGATAAATCATTGCCATTTCAGTTTTATGCACATCGAGGGTGGTCTTCAAGGAGTCTGGAATCTCTTGGAGAAGGTGGCCGTGCAAGTGGTGTCTGTCATTCAAAGCTAATTGCCATTGTATTCATAGCAGAGGAATCAATGAGTGGCTCTAAAAGCCTGATGGGGGGAAATACTCATTTCGCCAGAATTGGGGTAGTTCCCAGAAACCTCAGCCTTGCATGATGAATACAATTTTCTTGCAAGAGGTAAGAGAGAAAAAGACAATCTCTGTGAAGGAGCCAAGTTGCAGGGAAGATGTGGAGGCAGCCATGAGTTCAGGATGTGTTTTAGAAAGCCCAAGGATCCATGGGACAGGATGCCAACAATGAGGCAGGATGAGCTCAGAGTCGGGTTGGATCCCATTTGGGGTGGGGACCGTAGGTGGAGTTCTGATCCACAAACTAACCAACCTGGGCTCTGGTGAGGGTAAAGGGGATGGAGGGCAGGGTTCTGAGAAGGGAAAGGAGACAATCATGTCTTCGAGTCATAAGCCACGATTCATCACTGTTCCTCCACTTTCACACTACATGTGTACCTTTATTGATCTTAGCAGCAAATGAACACCTCCTAGACTTGCTCGGAGAATTTAGTGTATTACTGTGTGAGAATTAACGAAGACGCAAAGGGCTAAAATAGGTTTGGCCCAGACATAATGAAATATTTGGACGTGGTTCCAGAAAGTAAGGATTCCTGAAATCCTTCCGCTTCGTTAGGACAACAACAACAACAACAAAGGTTGATTCCGTAGTCCACACAGATATGTACAGAGGAACGCAATCCTGTCTTCACATCCCAAGACAATAGGATAGATTTGGGGGGAAGAACTCTTCGAGACTCTGGCTTCAGTTTGCTGCTCTTCTTGAGAAGTGTTAACTAACACACCTTAAACAAAAATATGTCAGAAAAACAAAAGTAAATTTCCCTCATTTTCTCCTTTAATCTATGATTTTCTCCTAGACCAGAGCC
>NW_021872635.1:0-785 GCF_006229205.1 Suricata suricatta | reverse complement strand
TGGAATGAGGAGAGGACACTGGATGACTCACTCCTCTTTCTCTGAGAAGGAAGCAGGTTCAGATTCTAGTGCCATCCTAACCCCAGTCTCCATGGGACATCCCCAAATATTCCAATGAGTCCTTGTTGCTGCAGAGAGTGTCCCTAGTGTGACTGAACTGATGGCCGCATAGGGATTCAACTGCCAGAGACCTTAGGCTGACTCTAGGCCATCAGGTGGAGAATAGACCTGTTCTTCCGGAGCAGTATCCTTGATGTAGTTGTGATGCTTCCTGTCCCTGGACAGAACATTCTAGTGTAAAAAGCCTCTACTTCAGTTAACACTGGTTACAGGTTGTGGGCATGATTCTAGATATTTTTTGGGTTTTCACCTTGCCTTGTTAAAGGATGTTCTTCCCTTCTTGGTTTGCATTAAAGCACAACTTACTGGGGCAGGATTAATGGCGTATCCTTAATGCCACTTAAAGATTCTGCCCTGACCATCAGGAGCGCCAGTTTCTTGAAAAACCATCAATCATGTTAACTGCCACTGTGAAACTCTCTTCAAAACCCCACGCCCAGGTAAATGTTATGCAAAGAAAATATGTCATGTTAAAAGATACACATTCAGGAAGAAGGCAGCTAGTCAGTTAAGTATCTCTGTCTTGGTTTCAGCTTAGGTCATGATCTCATACTTTGTGTGTATGACCCATGCCTTGCACTTCACGCTGTCACTACATCTTGATTAGTGTGCTCTTTCTCTTCTCTTTCCGCCCCTACCGTGTTCTCTCTCTCTCTCTCTCTCTC
>NW_021872634.1:0-785 GCF_006229205.1 Suricata suricatta | reverse complement strand
GTGTGTGTGTGTGCAGCGGGGGGGGTGCAGACAGCCGTTGGGGGGCACAGGGGCTGAGAGTACCCATTGGAGCAGAGGGGCCCACTCAGAAGGCTGGTGGACTCCAGCCCGTCTGTGGCCTCCAGCCTGGGGCTGGGGGGGGGGGGTGAGGTGTGGGGGGGGCCAGGATCCCCCAGGGTCAGGGCTGTGAAACGGCGGGTGCTGGGAGCCAGCAGGAGCAGAGGATCCGTGTCTCCCAGGAGCGCCAGGGGTGCGGGGGAGGGAGGAGGGTCCACACTCACGTCTCCGTGACTGCGGCCTCCAGGGACCAGGCCTGGCGGACACCAGCTGTGATGACTCCAGGGTCGCCTCCCTAATCAGGCAACGCCGGGCACGAGGGGCCCTCGGTCGCTCTGGTCACCACTTCTGTGCCTGCTGTCCTCGGGGCCCAGCGTGGGGGAGGGGCTCCTGGTGCCTGCGCAGGGACCTGTGGCTTCGTGGCCATCAGGCCCGTGTCCCAGCTCTTGCCTTGGCCAACCCCTCCTTCCGAAAACCCACAGTGTCAGAAGGTGAAGCCAGGTGGGCCCTGGGAGCCACCAGCGCAAGATGCCACCATCACGACCAGAAAACCGGGGCCCCGGATGAGCCACAGAACAGCCTCGGCTCCGGTGGCGCGCGGACCCCGTCGACTCCCCACGGGCTGGCGCTGTGTTCTCCTCTAGCTCTGCAAAGCCCCCAGGTCTTCTGAACCTTCCAGGACCCCGGGGGCCTCGTGAGGCAGATGGAGCTTGCCGAGCTCACGGCTC
>NW_021872633.1:0-785 GCF_006229205.1 Suricata suricatta | reverse complement strand
GTGGTCAATGCTCTATATTATTTCTAAGCCTCACAGCTGTACCCTGAGGTAAGTATTTTTTTCCTGAGTTGACAGTCCTGAGGGTGCTTATATAACATGTTTAGTTAGGGTCGCACAACTAGCAAGTGGCCAGCTAGAACAGGAAGCCCCATTGTTTTGAGTCCAAAGCTGATAAGCTTTTAGTGCAATCCTGGGTGTCCCTCCTACAACTTTTTAAATTTTTTTAAAGTTTATCTATTTATTTTGAGACAGAGAAAGTGAAAGAGAGAGAATCCCAAGCAGGCTCTGCACTATCAGCACAGAGCCCAATGCAGGGCTCCATCTCCCCAACCATGAAATCATGACCAGAACCGAAATCAAGAATTGGACACTTAACTGGCTGAGCCACCTGGGTGCCCCATCCCTCCTACCGTTTTCATTCAGGTCCTTTTTTTTTTTTTTAACGTTTATTTATTTTTGAGAGACAGAGCATGAGCAGGGCAGGGGTAGAGAGAGAGAGGGAGACACAAATGTGAAGCAGGCCCCAGTCTCTGAGCTGTCAGCACAGAGCCTGGTGCAGGGCTCCAACTCATGGACCGTGAGATCATGACCTGAGCCGAAGTCGGACACGTAACCGACTGAGGCACTCAGGTGCCCCTCATTCAGGTCTGAAGTAGCCAGATTTCAAATGAGTTAATGCAAGAAAAAGGGACAAAGTTGATGAGTCCTTTACTCTCAGTTACACATGGTGAGTGATGTTAAGTGTTTGAAAGGGAGTCTGCAAGCTCTGGACAGAGGTGCAGAAG
>NW_021872632.1:0-785 GCF_006229205.1 Suricata suricatta | reverse complement strand
GCACTATTTCAGAGCTGGCAGGCTGGAAAGAGTACAGCTGCTTCCAGATGGAAAGCCACAGGTGACAGACCAGGCTGTGTGGCCAGTCCCCAGGGACGCCCAGAGGGGAGTTTCCAGAGAGCCCAGCTGTGGCCTCGAGGGCAAACTTGATGCTAAGGCAGAGAGAGAATTCCCCAGGCATGCAGGCAGGGCAGTGTCCCGAGAGGGGAGGGTCAGCCCCAGCCAGGGGTGGGAGAAAAGAGCCTGGACACCTGGCAGGAACGGAGGCCGAGGTCTCCTGACAGCACGGGGGCCGGGACTCCTTCGCCTGGCCTGGTGCGCTTTCAGAGACATCGCCCCGTGTGGCCTGCGCGCCGCAGGAACATGGTGTGAGATGCTGGCTTGCTCGGGAATGTCCCCAAGGCGTGTGAGCCTCAGCCTCCACGTCACGACCTACGGAGCCAGGGCCAGGCTCGGGTCCCACCTCCCAGGTGGACGCTCCCACCACGCAGAGAAGGCGCGTCTACCAGGGCCCCGTGCGGACAGAGGAAAGGAAACGGGTGACGCCCGGCGTGAGGGGATCCCACTGGGAAGACGTCGATAACACGTCAGAGGCACACGGCTCGGGGGCAGAGAGCCAGTGGGGAACAAAGCTTACTTCCTGAGGTAGACCGTTCCCATCTTCCATGCACCGTCCCAAGGAAGAAATGGGCCTGGCACCACGTCTCTCACTTAAATTTGGGTTAGAAAACGGCTATCTGGAAGTTTTTCAGAGAGATAAACGCCCTGGGTCAGGCTGGGTGCAA
>NW_021872631.1:0-785 GCF_006229205.1 Suricata suricatta | reverse complement strand
GGCTTTTCATAAACTGCTTTTATAATGTTTAGGTAAGTTCCTTCTATTCCGACTTTCTCAAGGGTTTTTATTAAGAAAGGGTGCTGTATTTTGTCAAATGCTTTTTCTACATCTATCAACAGGATCATATGGTTTTTTTCCCTCCTTTTGATAATGTGATGGATCACATTGATGGATTTGCGAATATTGAGCCAGCCCTGTAACCCAGGAATGAATCCCACTTGATAATGATGGATAATTCTTTTTATGTGCTGTTGGATTCGATTTGCTAGTATCTTGTTGAGTATTTCTGCATCTGTATTCATTAAAGATATTGGTCTGTAGTTCTCTTTTTTGGCTGGGTCTCTGTCTGGTTTGGGTATCAAGGTGATGCTGGCTTCGTAGAATGAGTTTGGAAGTTTTCCTTCTATTTCTACTTTTTGGAATAGTTTGAGAAGAATGGGTATGAGCTCTGCTTTAGATGTCTGTAGAATTCCCCTGGGAAGCCGTCTGGCCCTGGGCTTTTATTCGTTGGGAGATTTTTGATAACAGATTCGATTTCATCACTGGTTATTGGTCTGTTGGTCTGTTCATGCTTTCTATCTCCTCCCGTTTGAATTTTGGCAGTGCATGCGCATTTAGGAATTTGTCCATTTCTTCTGTGTTGTCCAGTTTGTTGGCATATAATTTTTCATAGTAATCTCTGATGATTGCTTGTATTTCTAAGGGATTGGTTGTAATAGATCCTTTTTCATTCATGATTTTGTCTATCTGGGTGCTCTCTCTTTTCTTTCTGAGGAGCCTGG
>NW_021872630.1:0-785 GCF_006229205.1 Suricata suricatta | reverse complement strand
AGGTATCTGAAATATCTCACCAAAAAGTACCTGAAGAAGAATAACCTACGTGACTGGTTGCGCGTGGTTGCTAACAGCAAAGAGAGCTATGAGTTGCGTTACTTCCAGATAAACCAAGATGAGGAAGAGGAGGAAGAGGAGGATTAAAACGCGTTTGTCTGCAGTATTTTGTATGAGTTCTTGAATAAAACTTGGGAACCAAAATGGTGGTTTTCCTTCTCTCTCTGCAGTGTGGACCGACCAGAAAATTGGAACCATAGTAAGAGGGCTTCACTTGGGCTGCCGTTCACTTATTTGCAATCAGACTGTTTTCCCTGCCTAAAAATTTTGGTTAATTGTGGTAATAATACCAGAATAGAAGTAACCTCCTTTGAGGGAACCGCCTGCAATTAAAGGGTGTGGAGATGTGTGCACTTCTGTCAGTCTCTGTTTTACTTCAAAGAGTGTGACCGTTGTACCTGGTGCTTTTCTCAAGGATTCAGGTATACAAACGTTAGGACTCCTGCTAATCGCTGAGAGCAAGACGGTGACTTGTGGGGTTCTCTTCTTGCCGAAACACGGCAGGGTCACTGAAAACACAGGGTTTTGTCTGGGCCTTTCACTTCACCTTCTGACTACAAATTACTCGGTGCACACAATTACTATGTATGCTAACCCTTTTTCTTCCTGTAGAAATAAAATGTCCTTTTCCGCCGCTGCGTACTCTCCTTCAGGAAAGGATTTCGAGAGTGCTTATAAAAGTCCTAGGTTTTAAAGTAAAAGTGCACAAAAACGAATTTGTAAAT
>NW_021872629.1:0-785 GCF_006229205.1 Suricata suricatta | reverse complement strand
CCCTCCTTGCCTGCTGTGGGCACTGTTTGGTCCCTGGCCTGAATGGGGTGAGTTGTAGCTAGGTGTGCTCTGGGCGGCTTGTGACGTGGGTCCTGTCCACACCTCCATGGAAATGAGGCCCTGCACCTGTGTCTGTTCAGGAGATGGGGTGTGGGCAGGGGTCTGTGGTGGTCATCTGGGGGGAGAGGCCCAGTGCACTGGGACTGAGGCAAGCATGGCCAAGAAGGGCAGTTTCGCCAGGGGGCCATGAGGGAGGGGAGCAGTGAGCGCTGGGGGACATGGCCAGCCAAGGGACCATGGCAGAGAAAGAACCATCCAGACTCTCCTTTCCTCCTCTTCCAGCCAAGGCTTCTCATTGACAAAGCCCAATGGCCGTGGAGCCCATTTATGAAATCTGCCAGCCTGCTGGCACATGGCAGGTGGAGAACGGTTTTCTGGAGGGGTGGGCTTTTTTGATAAATAGAAGAGAGACACTTTTTAAAAAATCAAGGTCTCTGCAAACTTTTATACTTGCTGTATTCTATTTTCTTTCCTTCTACCTCTGCTATTCAGTCCATGTTAGGAAGCACCTAAAAGACTTTTAAGAGTGAATAATGATAGTAATGCACTGTACCCAAAGCAATGGTTTCTAAGAATAATAGTTACAAAGTTTAACATGTCTTTTTTTTCTTGACCTATTAAAATATTTCACTTAATCTTCATTTTAACTGTTACCTGATGCATCTTATAGGCCTAGAGAATAGCAACTCTATCAATGAACAGAACATGATAAATACCTTAAACTA
>NW_021872628.1:0-785 GCF_006229205.1 Suricata suricatta | reverse complement strand
CAATGGAATAGAATCGAGAACCCAGAACTGGCACCACAAGTATGTGGCCAATTAATCTTTCACAAAGCAAGAAAGAGTATCCAATGGAAAGAAGGACAGCCTCTTCAACAGGTGGTGTTGGGAGAGCTGACAGCGACATGTAGAAAAATGAAACTAAACCACTTTCTTACACCATACACAAAAAGAAACTCAAAATGGATAAAGGATCTGAATGTGAGACTGGAAACCATTAAAACCCTTGTGGAGAAAGCAGGAAATAGCATCCTTGACCTCGCTCACAGCAATTTCTTCCTTGACACATCCCCAAAGGCAAGGGAATCAAGAACACATATGAACTACTAGGACCTCATAAAGATAAAAAGCTTCTCCGAGGTGAAGGAAACAATCAAAAAAAGTAACAGGCAACCGACAGAATGGGAAAAGATAGTGGCAAATGGCATATCAGATAAAGGGCTAGCTTCCAAAATATGCAAGGAGCTCACTAAACTCCATACACAAAAAACGAGTAATCCAGTGAACCAATAGGCAGAAGATCTGAATAGATACTTCTCCAAAGAGGACATCCAGATGGCCAACAGGCACATGAAACAATGCTCAGTGTCCCTCATCATCAGGGAAGTACAAATCAAAACCACACTGAGATACGACCTCACACCGGTCATAGTGGCTAAAATGAACAAATCAAGAGAATAAAAATGTTGATGAGGATGTGGAGAAACGGGCATCCTCCTACACTGTTGGTGGGAATGTAAACTGGTACAGCCACTCTGGAAAACACTGTGGAG
>NW_021872627.1:0-785 GCF_006229205.1 Suricata suricatta | reverse complement strand
GGGATTAAGTCCTGCATCAGGCTCCAATCCCAGCATAGAGCCTGCTTAAGATGCTCTCTCTTTCCCTCTACTCCTCTCCCCAACTTGCACGCGTGCAGTCTTTCTCTCTCTAAAAAGTAAAACAAAACAAGTCATCCCTTTGACAGGGCTACTACATATCCAAGAAAAATATATTAATTAGTTAATACTTTTACCTAATGGAAGCTTTGGATTGTCTAAGGTCTGAGCACATACCTCTTGTCATATTAGATTGTGGGTCATCACAGATACATTCTTACAAAGTTGGACACAGATTCTTTAACAAAAGATTGAACTTCATGCCACATCAGGAGGTTTAATGCAATACAGATTTCTCAAACTTGGAACAAAAGTAAAGTCCAAGTACTATTTTCTATGACCTTGCTTAATAATACAAAGCCCTGCCTTTTAGTGGGCATCTTTTTCTCCCAAGACTTTGTATTGAGTTACACATTTCTTTAATCCTATATAACTGTGGATTTATGAGGCCCTCATATTACATAAGGTGTACTCACCGTTGCTTTCACTGATTTTCTACTACTCTTTTAGTTTTGTGACTTTCTCTTCGTTGGTGAGCAAATAGCTTTGAAAATGTCCAGAGGAGATATTTTATCGTATTCTTGGGGGAAAGGAACATAGTATTATTTGGCATGGATGTTCCCAAACTCTGCAGTCTCATTCTGAAATATATAGTAACAGCCAGGACTCCTTTATTTTTGCTACAAGCTTTCACCCTACCCTGGATAGCTAGGTGTATATAGCATGTT
>NW_021872626.1:0-785 GCF_006229205.1 Suricata suricatta | reverse complement strand
TATGCAGCCAAGAATCCTTTATCCAGCAAGCCTGTCATTCAGAATAGTAGGAGTGATGAAGGATTTCCCAAATAAACAACAATTGAAAGAATTCATTACCACTAAACCAGCCCTACCAGAAATCCTAAGGGGAACTCTGAGGGAAATGTTGCTAGGAACACAAGGCACCAGAGACACCACGACAAGTATGAATCCTACAGAGAACACAATGATTCTAAACCCATATATTTCAATCATAACACTGAATGTAAATGGATTAAATGCTCCAATTAAACCTCTTAGGGTAGCAGAATGGATAAAAAAAAATAAAACCCATCTATTTTCTGTCTACCAGAAATTCATTTAAGATCTGAGGACACCTTGAGATTGATGTAAACGGGATAGAGAAATATTTATCTTGCGTCTGGAAGTTAAAAGAAAGCCAGAGTAGCCATACCTATTTCGGACACACTGGACTTTAAAGGAAAGGCAGGAACAAGAGATGAAGAAGGGCATCATACAATAATTACAGGGTCTATCCATCAGGAAGACCTAAGAATTATAAACATCTACACACCAAATTCAGAAGCTCCCAAATACATAAAGCATTTAATCACAAACAGAAATTGATAAGAATGTGCTAATTGAGGAGGAATTTAGTTCTCACTCCACATGCAGCAATGGATAGATCAAGGAGACAGAAAATTACTAAAGAAACAATGGACCTGAACAACACGTTGGACCAGGTGGATTTGACAGATATATTTAGAATTCTACATCCTGAAGCTATGGAATTCACTTTCTTC
>NW_021872625.1:0-1614 GCF_006229205.1 Suricata suricatta | reverse complement strand
TTTGCATAGAAAAGCCAAACTCTGTACTGCAGAGAAGATACATACATAAAAGCAATGTGAAATGGATAAAAATACAAATAAAAAGAGGGACCTAGACATTGCAGAACAAATACGGATATTAGAAAGCATGGCTGCAAAACACAAGGTAGAAATCAGGCCAAAAAGCTTCGAGTGAAAAGAAAAAGGATCCTTTATTTTACAAGTCCCAACTCACGATACAGATACAATACTGGAAAACATTCATGCACCAAAGAGCACAAAAACCACCATGACTAAGCACAAATGAAAGCAGATGCAAGAAGAGACAGATGGACGACACCATCGAAAGGGGACAGACATACCATTCTCTGTCCAAAACCTGTCATAAGGACTAAAGTCAGTATGAACAGGGGAGGCACGAGTCAGCCAACCACCGAGCCAATTGCATGAACAGACATTTCACTTTACTCCCAGTTCACAGAGAATACACCTTCTCACATGTGCATGAAACACCTACCCCTCTCCACAAAAAACCCCACCATGTTAGACAGAAGAAAACTTCAATATCTTGCATAAGGCTGAAGAGTAATGAAAAATCTGTGACAATTGTCGGGCTGTTATGGATGGCACATGTTCTTGAGCACCAACGAACAACGCCCACAGTGGCAGGACCACGTCTGGCAGGCACACAGTCCCAGAGTCCTGGGGACAGGCACAGAAAATGGCGTTCCTTCAGGCTTCCAGGGAAACCTTCCCTTCTATTATAACCTGTCCTCATTTTGTTCACCGTTTACAGTGTTTTCTGAAGCTTTGTAATTGCTCCAAATTCTGGGACGCACCTTCCCACCCTCCCATGTGGGCTGCGGTCGAACCCGAATCTAACTTTGCTCCATCAGACACGCCCAGTCTGGTAAGATCTCAGAAGCTTAAATGCCCAGTATCACATCCACCCTCCGTGGTTATTTGCGGTGTCGGAAATGGTTATTTCTGTTGGCCTTGGAACTCAGCTGCTGAAAGACAATAGTGACATGGTCTCCTTGACATTTTTTCTCAACAATTCAAATTATGTTCATATGTTTAATCATTCCTTTGGAGAATCCCTTTCAACAAGACAAAGTGCTTAAAATTTTGATTTTCCCAATTTTGTACCAAGTCAGGACCTACATAAACAATAACATCGTCTCTTTCTTTAATCTTTTTTTTTTTACATTTACTTATTTTTGAGATAAAAAGAGAGTGAACAGAAGAGGGGCAGAGAGAGAAAGAGACAGAATTTGAAGCAGGCTCTCGGATCTGAGCTAGAGATTAGCATAGAGCCCAATGTGGGACTCGAACCCACAAACCGTGAGATCATGGCCTGTGCTGAAGTCAGACACTAAACCAACTGAGCCACCCAGGCACCCCAACAATAACATCTTCCGGGAGTTCAGTGATGGGTCATTGAAGAACAGACAGTAAGTACCCTGTTGTGGTTTTATTAAAAGCCCACTGCCTAAGTAAATCTTTGAAGGTTTTTCCATTTCCCCCAGTGATGGCAGAAAGAAACTAGAAAGGTAGTTCCTTTTAAATTATCCTTAGATTGAAATATTTCAAAACAATACTGGGACTTCATCAACCAGCTCAATCATTTTCCAT
>NW_021872624.1:0-785 GCF_006229205.1 Suricata suricatta | reverse complement strand
GACGGATGAGGAGGATTCCAAGGAAACTGAGCGCAAAAGAGACAGCTGCATTTCTGGATCAGGTGAGAGGTGGTTTGGGCCGGGGATTTGTGGGGGGGGGGGGGGGGGGGGGGGGGGGGGGGGGGGGGGGGGGGGGGGGGGGGGAAGGGGAGGAGACTGGCGGGGTCATCCGAGGGAGTGGGGTGCCCGGGAGTTCAGCCGGCGCGGCGCTCATCCACGTGCTTCCCCCGCAGGGGCCGCTCTGGCAGATGAGCGCGGTGTGACTCCGCGAAGGAAGACACGGAGGACGGCGGACTCGGGCCGAGGCGGCGAGAGCGGGGAGGCCGGGGACGCCCAGCCCGGGAGATGCGGCGCGCGGGGCGCCAGGCGCGGCCGGCGGAGCAGGGGCAGGTCCCCAGGAGACCGGCCGCCCCCACTTCGGAAGAGGCTGGTGACCGCCGTGCGCGCCCTGTCTGAGGCCATCTACGAGGACGTGGCCGGGGTGTGGGAGCGGCAGGGGCGTTCCCCGCTGACCTGCGAGCAGCGCTGGGGGCTCGGGCAGCTCTGGGAGCCTCTGTGCGCGGCCTTGCAGATGGTCTACAGCATGGCCAACCAGGCGGCCTACGTCTTCCCTGCCGAGAGCTGGCTCGTCCCAGCCCCGCCGCCGGGCCCCCAGGCTCCAGCCGGGGACGGAGGAGAAGCCCGGGGCTCCCCCACGGAGGGACACGGGGCCTCCGTTCCCGGGGTCCGGAGCTAGGCTGGCCCGGCTCGGTCAGGCCCCCGCGCTTCCTGGAACTGGGCGCGCA
>NW_021872623.1:0-785 GCF_006229205.1 Suricata suricatta | reverse complement strand
AGAAGAAAGAAATAATAAAGATCAGGGTAGAAATCAACAATATAGAATTAAAAAAAAAATTCAGCAGATCAATGAAACCAAGAGTTAGCTTTTTGAAAAAATGTACAAAATTGATAAACCTCTAACCACACTACTCAGAGAAGAAACACCAAAATAGACAAAACCATGAATGAAAATGTATCTATTACACCTGATCTCTCAGAAATTCAAGCAATGATTAGAGATTACTATGAAAACTTATTTGCCAAATAAACTGGACAATCTAGAAGTAACGGACAGAATCCTAAACTGACATGCATTACCGAAACTCAGACCTGAATGGATAGAAAATCTCAACAGACCCGTAACCAGTGAAGAAGTTGGAACACTCCAACCATATCCCGACAAACGAAAGCTTAGGGCCAGATGGCTTCCCAGGGGAATTCCACCAGACATTTAAAGCAGAGTTAACACCCATCCTTCTCAAGCTATTCCAGAAAATAGAAACAGAAGGAGAACTTCTGGACTCCTTCTGGGAAGCCAGCATCACTTTGATACCCAAAACAGACAGAGACCCCACCGAAAATAAATAAGTAAAGAAATAAATAAATGGGAACTATAGGCCAATATTCTTCATGAATACAGATGCAAAAATACTCAACAAGATATGAGTAAATCGAATTCAAAGCACATATAAAGAAATATCCATCATGATCAAGTGGGATTCATTCCTGGCTTACAGGGCCGGTTCAATAGGTGCAAATCCACCAATGGGATACATCACATTATCAAAAGAAAAGATAAAA
>NW_021872622.1:0-785 GCF_006229205.1 Suricata suricatta | reverse complement strand
GAAATCTAAATTCAGATTACTATGTGATACCATTTCAGACCTACCCGAAGGACTAAAATGGAAAGAACAGAGAATACACGTGTTGGTGAGTATGTGGAACCAGAGCTGTCCTCCATGTGGGAACGTAAACCTGTGTGATCATCTTGGTAGCATGTACAAAGTTGAATTAGGAAAACCTAATGATGTAGGCATCCCATTTCTAGGTCGGTACACAAACGAATACATGTATGTTCACCAAAAGACGTACCGAAACGTTCATAGCGGCACTACTTGCAATAGCCCCAAACTGAAAACTACCTAAATGGTAGTTTGGAAGAATGGATAAGCAAATTGCATGTTCACACAATGAAATACTCTATAGAAACAAGAGTTAATGCAACAATGCGCATGAATCTCAAAACTATGATGTTTAGTGAAAGAAGGCAAACAAAAGAACATATACTATATGATTGCATTTATATAGCAATCAAAACATAAAACTAGTACCTGGTATTTGAGGTCAGGATAGCAGTTATCCATGGGAAGAAAGGGGGTGTTACAACAGGAGGCTAGCATGTGGGGGAATTCTGGGGTGTTGAATATGCTCTGATTTTGGTGGGTCCTGATTACATGGGGTGTTCATTTTGTAAAAATTCACACACATGATTCAAGCCCTTCTCTGTATATATGTCATACGTAATGAGTTGACCAAAAGAAAAACGCTTACGCTGAAGGATTTCGGTTTCTTTAAAGGAGTTTTGCACTAAGATAATGTGGTAGGTTTAAAATGCTTTGGGGCGCCCGGG
>NW_021872621.1:0-786 GCF_006229205.1 Suricata suricatta | reverse complement strand
TTGTTCGGGGCTCTCTGGCTCTCTCCGTTCCACCAGCTTGGAGTGAGCAGAGGCCCGGGTTCGAACCTGCAATAAACGACCCTTGCTTTTTGGCTTTGACTCTGGACTCTGGTTCATTTCTGGGGGACTCCCAAATTCTGGGCATTACAAGACCTTCTGGATTCCAGGTCTGGGCGAGAGGCCTCTGCTCCGTACTGACTTCCACGGGTGTTTTCTTGTCGTAGATGCTGACCGCAACCCCTCACCTCAAATCCATGTGTTGACGTCCTAACCCCCAGTGTACCCCAGAAAGTGACTGTATTTAGAGATAGAAACTCTAAAGAGGTGATTAATGTTAAATACGGTGGGCCTCAGTCCACTGACTGGTATACTTAAAGGAAGAGGGAGAGTCACCAGGGAGGCGCACAGAGAAAAGGCTGTCTGGGGACACAAAGAGAAGGTGGCAATTTGCAAGCCAAGGAGAGGGGCCTCAGGACAAACCAACGCTGCTGCACCCTGATCTTGACTGCCAACATCCAGAATTGGCAGAAATCAATGTCCGTAGCTGAAGCCCCCATGTCTGTGATGTCTCTTGCCGGCAGCCTGAACTGACTAACACAGAGAACCTGCTCACATGACATTGGACTTGCCTTTCTGTAAACTCCTGGAGGGCAAGACCATGTTGGAACGCTGTCTCCAAATACCTGGCTCTGTGCCTGACACACAGTCGATTCTCAAATGTTTGCTGAAAGCATAGGGTCAAACATTAAGGGCAGAATGGGTCCTGGTCTGTATGAATGGCACCTC
>NW_021872620.1:0-786 GCF_006229205.1 Suricata suricatta | reverse complement strand
CATTTCAACTGAAATAGGCCTATCTATGATATAATCTGTAGTCATGGGTACACATATTTTCATAAGAGATTTTAACTGATGAAGAATTGTTGTTAATTTTTGAAAATATTAATTACAGCAGTTTCAAATAGCATTAATTACATATATTTCATTCACCCATGAGTGTGTGTAATGCGAAAGAACATAATGCAAGCACATAGTACCATTATTTAATGATGGAATTGACAAATGTCTTTTACATTAATTGTGCAAAATTTTTAATCTTTTTTTATATTTAGGAAGCAATGTAAAGCCTTGTGTACTTTGGTTGCAATCACCGGTACAGTATAATAGTTCAAGCTGAATTTGTCTTAAACATTTTCCTGAGAGACTTTTTGCCTGATTCTTTATTGCCTTTGGGACCATATTTAAGGGGGAAAATGTGGTAGGTGGTGTACAAACGTACCTTTTGTTGCTTGGGGACAGAGGAACATAAATTGCACGAGTAAATACAGGTAACCTCTTTTCTAGATGTAACAAATGTGTTCAAGCTGTTGGAAGGCAGGGACCGGGATATTTACTTCTGTACCCTAAGCCCTTAGTTTATAATATGGGTCCAGAAATAATTATGGAACCATTAAGGATAAATACAGGCTCAAAGTTATATGTAACTTAGAAATGATTAAAAAATAAACTTTAATGGTTTAGATATTTTTTAAAGGAGTCAATTGGGATCCTTCATATTTTTGAATATATCTTAATTTTTTAAAAGGCAATAGAATCTAGACATTGATTCCACGAACAAGA
>NW_021872619.1:0-786 GCF_006229205.1 Suricata suricatta | reverse complement strand
GCTTCACATTGCTGGAAATAAATTATGCTCTTTGTACACAAGTAGCCAGACGGAAAAGGCAGTGGAGGATACCCACTCTTACCCCAGCACAGCAACATGATTAAAACCCCTTTAATGTGGAGATTTCAAAGATTTCTAAAGATTAGAGGGTTTGATCTTTCATTGCTGAGCATGACAGTGAGAGAGGCTAAAAGGAACCATGGATCCTGTGTTTTGGCAGTTACCTGGTTTGGATAGATATTTGTCATTTAAGAATAAGAATGAAGAGAACATGTGACCCATTTAAAGAGCTCAGATTAAGAAGAAGAAAATAATGTTAAATTATTCAAAGATGTATTATCTTAGGGAAAACAATAGTAAAATTTAAACAATTCAAGCATATTATCTGGAATAGAAAACTTCTCATAGTTTGAAGGAAAAAAATATTTGGGTTCGTCTTAATCTATCTTGATTTCAAATTCCTTTTCTGTAAAATGCTAAGACTGGACTTAGATGGCTTCTAAGATTTAGCTTTAAAATTTTGAAGATTTTATGATCATCAGCAAGAGAGACTTTACAAAAGAACTCCAAGTAAAATGAATTCCAAGGGCAACAAAGAAACAGATCAAATAGAGCACATCAAACCTACGATTGTCCAAAATTCAGGTAAAAGGCCTTTGTCTGAATATAAGAACACTGGTTCTAATCACTACGTTGGGAGAAACCACTATAAGCAACTTAGATTCCACATAAACTCTTTCCTTAATCTTGAGTCACTGCAAAAATGCCGCCTTCCCATTTGTAACC
>NW_021872618.1:0-786 GCF_006229205.1 Suricata suricatta | reverse complement strand
TCGGCTGTCTTGGGCTGCTCTGGTATTTCTTACTTTTAGAACGACTGCCAACTCTGTGATTAAAAATGCCATCCTTCCGTGTCAGTCATTAACTTCATTATAGAAATTTCACTAAATATCTATTACATGCTCCAGAATGTGCTCCACTCTGAGGACAGAGAAATAACTAAAGGGCAGTCTCTGGCATGGAAGAATTTACTTCAGTTGAAAGAAATTTTAGGGGCACCTGGGTGGCTCAGTCGGTTAAGAATCCAACTCTTGGTTTCCATTCAGGTCATGCTCTCATAGTTTGTGAGTTGGAGCCCCATGTGGGGCTCCGCACTGACAGTGCAGAGCCTGCTTGGGATTCTCTCTCTCCGTCTCTCTCTGCTTTCTCCCATTAGTTCTCTCTCTCTCTCTCTCTCTACCCCTCTCAAAATAAAAATAAATATTTTTTTAAAAACGAAATTTTCTCACGATGATGTAGCAAAAGTCTTCTTGAATGTTTACTAAGTGCTTGAACGACTTAAGGATAAGTAAAAAATATTCAGTTGAATATTACAATTTGCAGTGAAGATTTATTTCTGTAACAGATATCAGGAGGAGGAGATATATTCCTCAAAAATAATCTTGATTTAAATTATTTTTCTTACTGTTTGTTTATGTTTGAGAGAGACAGAGACAAAGACAGAGACAGAGACAGAGTAGGGGAGGAACAGAGAGAGAGGGAGATGCAGAATCCCAACTAGGCTCCAGGCTCTGCACTGCTGGCACAGAGCCAGATGTGGGCCTCACATACGCAAACAG
>NW_021872617.1:0-786 GCF_006229205.1 Suricata suricatta | reverse complement strand
AAGTATAAACAGTGATGCAGTGATGGATAATTTGTCTATCCATGATCATTGATCCCATTGCAACTGTTAAATACCCATCAAAAATGATGGGGCAAGGGGGTGATGGTCATGGAGAGGGGCACTTGTGGGGAACAGCACTGGGCGTTATATGGGAACCAACTTGGTAATAAACTCTATATATAAAAAAAGAGAAAGAGTTCATTTAATATTGATTTAAAAATGGTGGTGATGTGTGGACATACTGTCTTCAATTTTAAACAGACCTTATGGCATAAATAATCCAGCCTTAGACATCATTCTAGTAAGCACTGGCCAAGCTAAAACTGTGTGCAAGGTGAAGGAGGCCCCCGTCTAGGGATCCCTGGGTTTGAACCCCGTCACATTCAGGGTAAAGGCTGGTTTTCCGTTTGGCAGGGGCAAGTCTAACACCGTCCATTTAAAACCGGCTCTTTGCAATTCCCTGGGAGCTTTGAGAAAGGTGGGAAACCTTAAACAGGTATACTGTATTGTAGAAACCCTTTGTTGAACACCTGGTGAACATACAAAGATGAACATCAATAGCAAGAATAAAGTCATTTTTAATCTCCTTTCCACAGCACATTTTCCTTAATATGCCTCCAATCAGCAGTGTTCTACCTCTAGAATTCCGAGCTCAACTTGTATCTAGGCACTGTCAAATGAGGAGATAATAAAATTACTAGTGTGTTGCAGGGTGATTAAATTTACATAATGACTCTGGATTTGATTAAATGCCAGATCCCCCCTCCGAGGAAATTACCTGTAGAG
>NW_021872616.1:0-786 GCF_006229205.1 Suricata suricatta | reverse complement strand
AGTACAACCCCGATTTCCGCTTCTACATCACCACCAAGCTCTCGAACCCGCACTACAGCCCTGAGACCTCGGCCAAGACCACCGTTGTCAACTTTGCCGTCAAAGAACAGGTGGGGGGGCGCTGGGGCCTGGGCTGAACTGGGGAGGAGATGGACATCCCCTCACCCCCCGGCGCTGGGCAGCAGCAGGAGGGTGGGGTGGGGTAGTTGGGAGGTGTGACTGGTGCCAAGGGTGTGTGGGCTCACCATGAGTCCCGGCGCCCCCAGGGCCTGGAGGCACAGCTGCTGGGCATCGTGGTCCGGAAGGAGCGGCCGGAGCTGGAGGAGCAGAAGGACTCCCTGGTCATCAACATCGCCGCGGGCAAGAGGAAGCTCAAGGAGCTGGAGGACGAGATCCTTCGGTGGGGGCTCACCCACTGCCCGCCCACCGGCCCCGGCCCCGCGAGCCTGGAGGCGGGGCGTGGGGCGGGAGGACTCCCACCACCCCATCCGCCCTACCTGTGCGCTTCCTCTCAGGCTGCTGAATGAGGCCACGGGCTCCCTGCTCGATGACGTGCAGCTGGTGAACACCCTCCGCACCTCCAAGGTGACCGCCACCGAGGTGTCCGAGCAGCTGGAGACCAGTGAGACCACGGAGATCAACATCGACCTGGCCCGCGAGGTGAGCCGTGGCGGTGGAGCCTGGTCCCCCACCCCTGCCCCATGGCCACCCCCCAGCCCTGACCCCGCCCTGTGGCCGCTCCCCCCAGCCCCCCCAACCCGTGGTCAGCCCCCAGCCCTGACCCCG
>NW_021872615.1:0-786 GCF_006229205.1 Suricata suricatta | reverse complement strand
TGATTTTTTTTGTAGATTTCCACTGTGACTAGATTTCCAAAATTTTTAAATTTAAAAAATTGTCATGTTGCCCATTTTTTATATGCTCACTAGCTATTTGTGTTTCTTCTTTGGTGAATTTCCTCTTGACAAGTTATACCCAAATATATATGTGTATATATATATATGTGTGTGTGTGTGTGTGTGTGTGTGTGTGTATATATATGTGTGTGTATATGTATTTTAAACTTTATTTGTTTTGAGAGAGAAAGAGCATGAGTTGGAGAGAGGGGCAGAGGGAGAGAAAGAATCTCAAACAGGTGCTGAGCAGTCAACACAGAGGCATGAACCGCAAGATCATGACCTGAACCAAAATCAGTAGTTGGTCACTTAACCAGCTGAGCCACGCAGGCGCCCCATAACCATATTTTTCTATCGAACCATTTAATTAATTTATTTATTTGAGAGAGAGAGAGAAGGTGAGGAGCAGAGGGAGAGGGAGAGAGAATCCTAAGCAGGTTCCATGCTGTCAGCCCTGATGTGGAGCTCCATCTTAAAAACTGAGAGATCATGACCTGAACCAAAATTAAAAGCAGATGCTTAACTGACTGAGCCACCCAGGTGCCCCAAGATTTTGTTTTTAAGTAATTTGTACACCTAACATGGAGCTTGAACTCACAACCCCAAGATCAAGAGTCACATGCTCTACTGATTGAGCCAGCCAGGTGCCCTGAGACTTAAGTTCTTTTTTTTTTTTTTTTTGGTTTTGAACCTTTAATGAGAAGAAAAAAAAATATATCGAGCTCA
>NW_021872614.1:0-1614 GCF_006229205.1 Suricata suricatta | reverse complement strand
CCTTTTTAAATAAATGGTATAATGTCAGTATTCTTGGCTGTAGTTTGACATAACTTATTATAATGTTGAATTATTTGATATGTACAAGGTGGTACATAGTTGCAAAAATAACTTAAAACTCAGTTATTTTTGCCATGTAATGGCCTCATGGAGTAGAAGAAAAGATTTTAAGAAAGTATTAAGGATCAGTATGGTAGGAAGAATAATGTTCTTACCCCAGTTGTCCACATCCCCATTCCTGAGTTCTGTAATACATTACACGACATGGTTGAGTTAAGGATCTGGAGATGAGAAGATTATCCTGGATTATCCGGGAGGCTAACTGTAGTCACAAGGGTACTCATAAGAGGAAGACAGAGTGTCAGAGAGCAAGAGATATTTGAAGATGCCATGTGGCTGGCTGGCTTTAGAATGGAGGCAGGGGCCATAGGTCATGGAATGCAGGAAGTCTCTAGAAGATGAGGTGATGAGGGAATGGATTCTCCACTAGAGCCATAAGGAGTAGGACCCTGCTGATGTCTTCATTTTGGGTCAGTGAAACCTGTGTTAGACGTCTGAACTCTAGAATTGCAAGGTAAGAAATTTGTGTTATTTTAGGCCACTAAGGTTGTGGTAATTTGTTACAGTGGCAATAAGAAACATATAGTCAGGAAACAAGCTGGTCATAGGCATAAATATTTTTTGACCAGTAAGGTGAAAACCTGCTCATGGCTTGTATCATAGAATAACAGCCCAAAGGTCTTATGAAATATAGAAAAAAACTAATAATCTTGCTACCCAGAACTTGCTGAAGCCTTGGAATTTAGCATCTAGGAGGTGTTAGGCAAATTCAAAGTACTTTTATCAAGACTAATCATCATAATTATATTAGTAGGTGGAAATTAAGCCAGAATTTAAATCATTCTGCACAGGATAAAGCTTTAATTTCCATACTTTTAAAAATCAAATATTATTTCTAAAAAATAATTACTTCCTGAAATCTTAATCCCTGATAATTAAGGACTCACTTTTTATCTGTGACTCACCTGAAACTTTGTGATAAAGTAGATCTGCCTAGCTTTGTGCTGGAGTACCAGCAGAATGCTAGATTGGATTTCTAGAAGAAGACAGCACCTGACTGGCTGGAAAGCTCATCATCTGTGGAGGAGAGGAGAGCTGACAGCCATGGGCTGCTTCCTTCCAGAAATCTGAGCACGTGTGAAAAAGGCTACTTATTGTTAAAGGAGCTCTTTCCTGGAACATTTACTTAGGCCTCCATCTCCCTATAGTGATTTATATGTTATTTCTCTCCTGCCATCTGGATGAATACTTTGAGGTCTTATTATTTAAAGAGGGTTGGTACTACCTGTCAGGAATATGGAGACCAACGTCTGCTATAGTTGCTGACCTGTAGCAAAATAATTAAATGGTACTCAGGTGTGGTCAATTCTGCTTGTATTTTTTTCTTAGCTGATGTTTGGAGCAATAAAGTAATTCTTAGTATTTTTCTAGTAGCTTTCATATGGCGACCTCAAAGCAAAGCCTGTACATATTTTGTACTCACTTTCACAAAACCCTAGCAGGAATCTAATAAGCAGGAAAATTATCTTCTTAGTACACGTGGCATATACGTGT
>NW_021872613.1:0-786 GCF_006229205.1 Suricata suricatta | reverse complement strand
GGGGCTGACCACCCCCCAGCTGTCTCCCCCGACCCTGGGGAGACTCAAGGACAACACTGCTCTCTGCTCCCTGCCCTCGCCTCTGCACTGCCCTCCTTGAAGCACAAGCCGCCCCCCTGGGAAGGCCGGTGCCCCCCCCACCTTCCCGTTTCAGAAAGAAGGGGAAGGGAGGAACAATGACAGGCAGGGCGGCGGAAGGGGACAGGCAGAGACCCCCGGCCGTCCCTGCCAGGACCTGCTCTGAGAGAGGGCGAGCCCCTCTGGGCGCACCTGGGCTGGGGCAGCACGCGGAGGGCAGGCCACCCTTCCAGCCCCAGCTCAGCCCCACGTGGGGCCCCCGGGGACCCCGAGAGGCCAGGAGACTCGCCCCAGAGCGCCTGCGAGTGCGGGTTGAGCGGCAGCCTGAACCCAGGGCCCTGGGCTCGTCTGCACGAGTCCGGGTGGCAAGCAGATGGCCAATGGCCCTCACTCTTCTTTCCCCCCTTGCTGCCCTGCCCCACTGGTGGACACAATGAGCCCTGAGGGCAGGCACAGCCCGGGTCACGGTCACAGGGCCACAGGGCCAATGCCTGCCCGAAGAGCCAGTCGCAGCCCGTGGTCCTGCAGCCCAACGAAACCTCCACCCCTGTCACCAAATAGCTACCAGCCAAGGGCAGTGCCAGGCGACCGAGGCCAGGAGCGACCCTGTCAGGCCCAGATCGGGGTGCGTGGGGAAGGCAGTTAGCAGTCACCACTCAACACGGGGAAGCGTGACCTCTGTAGGCCAAGTTCAGGGACGGGACTCAG
>NW_021872612.1:0-786 GCF_006229205.1 Suricata suricatta | reverse complement strand
AGTCAGGGGGTGAAAAGTATATTGCATAGGTGATATTGTCAATGAGATCATAATAGTGCTGTATGGTAGCTATGCTGGTGAATGTAGCATAACATAGACTCACAGAACCATGGTGGTGTACACCTGAAATCAATATAACATTATATGTAAGCTATACTTCAAAACAAAATACAAAATAAAATAAAATCCTGATTTTTTTAGAGAAAGTTGTGAAGTAAAAACATTTTGTTTAATATATGGGTAATCAGAAGGGAATTCCTTTTATTCATCTGAATGTGTACCTAGAAGAGACCAGATTTATCCTGGCAAAGTAAATGAAAAGGGGATTTCAGGTATCAGAGAAGCAGGCGAATAAAGAAATAAGAAACATGTAAAGACATATATTACCTTACAAAGAAAACAAAGAAGGGAATTAAAGTTTTAATCAAATCACACAAAACACAAGACAGTATTATATGACAACATACTCCTCAAATGCAGAACCAATATGGAATATTATCAATAGAAGTTACTCCAAAGAAATATGAACATAACATTGTAGATTAAGAAAAAAACGTCCTCATTCCCAAAGAAGTGGCGATCTCAAAATAAGACACAGGGTCCATAACACTTTAGAACTGGTAGGAGCCTGCGGGATCGGTAAATTATCTTCAGCTTTATCTGCCTCTCCACCTTTCTCCTAAAGACATTAGAGAAAGTTTCTGAAAGTCGGTCTTAGAAGATCCCTCCATCTGATGTGATTACCTTAGATTAAAGGACTTCTACAGATGGTCTGAGTTTCACAGA
>NW_021872611.1:0-786 GCF_006229205.1 Suricata suricatta | reverse complement strand
TGGGGTTGCCATTGGGGGCCTGACCCCCTTGTTCCATCATGCTTGTGATATCTGTACACTTTGTGGTTAGTTGCTCCAGGTGTCTGCTTCCTGACTTCATCTCCAGTCCTTCTACTCTTTTCAGTGTGTCCTCTGTGACCAGCTGTGGAAGATCTGTTCTGCTAGTCTTCAGGTCATTTTCAGAGTTAGTTGCATAGATGTTGCTATCACCTTGGTGTGTCTGTGGGATGAAGGGAGTTCAGGATCCTCCTAAACCACCATCTTTCCTACTCCGCTCTAAGAGTAACTATTTTTATCTTCAAGTAAAAGTTCTACCAAACAATATTCTAGCAAATGACTATCAATTTTAAAATATTTTATAATATCTTTTCGTATCCATATCTTCTTTCTTGAGAATCATAACTTTATACAACTTCAGATATAATTTTGACCTCTTAGAACAACAGGCTTGACATTTTAGTTATTCTTCACTTACTAGTAGGAAATCCCCAGAGTTTCTTTTTTATGAAACAGCTACAAAATATTTAGTTCAACTGCCATCAAAACATCATCTACTCAATTTTTGTTACTCAACTACAAGGCCCTTAAATTCTCTAAATCCAGGGATCATGTTCAGAGAAGGAAAAACCAAGCTCTTCCTGGAAAGTTTTCAAAGGGGAATTAGCCATAGTGTTTTAGTACAACCAACATGATGAATCATGTACTAAATTGGATTTATAACTTTTTATCATTACAAAAGTTTTATTTAGGTTACAAAATCCCTTGGAAAATAATATGAATATAATT
>NW_021872610.1:0-786 GCF_006229205.1 Suricata suricatta | reverse complement strand
GAGAGAGAGTGCGTGAGCAGGGGAGGGTCAGAGAGAGAGGGAGATACAGAATGTGAAGACAGGCTCCAGGCTCTGAGCTAGCTGTCAGCACAGAGCCTGACGCGGGGCTTGAACCCACGAACCGTGAGATCATGACCCGAGCCGAAGCTGGACGCTTAACCGACTGAGCCACCCAGGCACCCCATGATGTACACTTTAAATCTCTTATAATGTTGTCACTACACTTCAGTAAGGCTGAAACGGTTTTCAAAAACATTTAAAGGGATAAAAATGTCTATGAGAGATACGAATGAGGAGGAGGAGGAGGCAAGCTAACACGTCTTCTACCCATTAACCTGTTCCGTCCTCATAGTAGTCCTGTGAGGTTGGCACAACTCGAATCCCCACTTTGAGAAGATGACGAATTGGAGGCACAGAGAGGTTCAATAACGCGCCGGTGGCCGCGCAGCCAGTATGTGGCGAAGCTAGAGTTTAGACGCAGCCGTAAGGCTCCAGAGCCCCCCTCCTTGCCCACCCAGTGAATGCCTGTAGGAGTTAGCTGCTGTCATTGTTGCCACCATTACATACCGGGGACAGAAATGCATAGGACGTGGCCTGTGCCCTCCTGTAGCCCCCGGTCTAGCTGAGGGGCAGCTGGTCAAGCATCCGGTTTCAGTGCTATGTGAGGGGCACTGAGACGTGGGCTAAGTACGCAGGTCCCATTTCAGGGTGCAGTGGGGTGCAGGGGCAACAGAGGACAAGGACGGCCCTACTTTCCACCTACGGAGGGCAGAGATCCTAGGGTTC
>NW_021872609.1:0-786 GCF_006229205.1 Suricata suricatta | reverse complement strand
TGGATTCTAATCCTACACCTACAATTTGATAACAGTTTGATCTCAGGTAACCTGAACTGGGTATTAGTTTCCTCATCTAATGAGATAAAATGAGATGGAGAAAAGACCTATTTCTTGAGTTGACAGGAATATTAAATGATAGAACATGCATCATGTCTAACACGTAGGCTAAGGATAAGCTCTTGATAAATTCTTCTCCATCTTCCTGAATATAACTATATAGAATTTATTTATTTTCCTCAATTGCAGTACTTTCTTGTATACTATCCTAAGACTTCAAAATGGACTTTTTAAAAGTTTGTTTTTGAGAGAGAGACAGAGAGCGAGAGCAAGAAAGAGAGAGAGAGCGAGAACGAGAACAAGCACACAAATAGGGGAGGAACAGAGAGAGGGAGACAGAATCCCAGGCAGGCTCCATACTGTCAGCTCAGAGCACAACGCTGAACTCAGACTCACAAACCATGAGATCAGGACCTGGGCCGAAATCAAGAGTCTTGTGCTTAAATGCCTGAGCCAACCAGTCACCCCCAAAATAGACTTTTTTAAAAGAGGAAAACTACTGGGACTCTTACTCCTTTTAAAAATATGTAATATAAGGCATTTTTACCAAACAGCAAGAAAAACCAGTAGAATGAATGAATGAATGAATGAATGAATGAAGGGAAGGAGGGAAAGAGGGAAGGAGGGAAATTCTATTTGCTGCCTGGTGGGTGGCATGTACTGTTCTGAATGCTTTACCTGTGGGATTTCATTTAATTCTGAAAATAGCCGGGGGGGGGGGGGGGG
>NW_021872608.1:0-786 GCF_006229205.1 Suricata suricatta | reverse complement strand
GCTACACTTCACTTACACTTACTGAAATAGATGACTTTACTATCACACTCTTAAGGAGTATTCATCTTAATTCTAAATTCATAGCCTCTGAATTCATGTGTCTCATGCCTTTTATATTACAAAAAGTTCTCCACAGACCTTCATTGAAGGCTTTGCCAAAATAACTTTCATTCTATTTTTTCATTAGTATTATAGTAGCCTTTATTATAAGGTTTGGGCTTTCCTTATTCTACCTTTGAGTACTCTTTACACAAAGTATTGCATTAATAATCAGGCTTAGTCTTATTGACATGATGAAACCTTACGTATCAGCTTTATATAAAATTTCACCATCAATTAATCTAAATATCACTCTAGTATCTACTATAGTTAGGAGAATGAGGAGGGCATTCTCTCTAGAGCCAGTAAAGAGAACTTGACAACTTACACTTAAATAGGACATTGCTCATGAGCATTTATTTGCTCTGCTTCCCAAAACCTCCCTTTAAATGATGATATTTCATGGGGTGGCCAGGGTGACTCGGTCAGCTGAGCACCCGTCTCTTGATTTCAGCTCAGGTCATGATCACAAGGTCAAGGGATCAAGCCTTGCATCTGGTTCCACGCTGAGCATGGAGCCTGCTTGAGGCTGATTCTCCCTCCCTCCCTCCGCCTCTCTCCCTCCCTCCTCCCACCACTGTCCCTCTCTAAAATAAAAAATAAAAGTGAAAAATAAATGATGCTATTTCTCTTTCTAAAGGAAGTAGGAGTCCATGAGAATAAACAAAGAGGAGACAGCAGCAGTTG
>NW_021872607.1:0-786 GCF_006229205.1 Suricata suricatta | reverse complement strand
TTTGGCCTTCATGAAATATTTTTAAGGACAGGTCATATAAAAGGCCACAATATAAATTTCAACAAACTTAGGAAGATAGAAATTATATCAAGTATTTTTTCTAACCACAATGGGATCAAACTAGAAATCAACAACCTGAGGAGAACTGGTAAATTTACAAATATGAAGAAATTAAGAAGCACATTTCTTAACAAACAAATGGATCAAAGAAGAAAGCAAAAGGAAAATTAAAAAAAAATCATCAGACAAAAATAGAAACACAACAAAGCAAAATTTATGGAGTGCAGCAAAAGCAGTTCCTAAAGGGGGAGTTTGTAGTGATAAGAGCATACATCAAAACAGGAGAAAGATCTCAAATAAATAACTTTACACCTAAAAGAAGTAGGAAAAAAGAGAAAACAAAAGCCAAAGTTGGCAGAAGAAATGACAAAAATTAGAGCAAAATATAAGTGAAATATAAAACAGAAAATTTACAGAAATGATTAACAAAACTAATACTGTAAAACCTTGGATTGCTTCATATATTGTAACTTGTTCTGTGAGTGTTCCGCAAGATAAGTTAACATGTCTAGTAAGTTTTAACTTGATAAATGATCAATCCTTTGTAATATGAGTAGCATGTGACACTGAATGTCACATGATAACAACTGAGCCAATAGTTTTCTCTCTTTCACTGAGGGATCGTGAGTGATCATCTCCCAGTCACAGGCTGTGTGGTGTTTGGCAGAAATCATTTTTTCAGAACGTTATTAGATGCCCACAAATGGCACTAGTGTATTTTTTTTT
>NW_021872606.1:0-786 GCF_006229205.1 Suricata suricatta | reverse complement strand
TGAACCTGTTGGAGCTAGCAGACCAGCTCAGCCGCATCTGTCTGAATGGTGAGTGCAGGAGGGGATGACAGGGGGTCAGGGTACCCCCAGAACTCCCCACCCCTATGGTATTTCCAGAGACTCCCACAGACTGTAATTTATGCTGTCTCTCACTCTTGCCCTCTGTCCATACCTAGGAGCACCAGTGCCCAAGGTCCTGGTGGTCTCCAGCCCAAGGCTCTGACAGCCCGAGCGGAGGATGGGGATTTATTTACAGAATGACTTGATTATCTTGTGGCCATAATGCCCCACCTCCTATATCCAGTTGTAGTGCCACAGAAGAGAAGAAGAGAGGAGAGAGAAGGGCTTAGAGATTGGGGATGATGTTGGTGAAGGGGTTTCCACTAAGCAGCAGAAATGGCATCAGTTGGTGGGGGTCTGACCTTGACTTAGCTGCTGTCCCAGCAGCCAGTTCAGGCTATTTCCCACAGAGGACAGTCTGCTCCTGCATCCTGCTCTCTTGAGTAATTGTGATGGACCGATGCCATCCTAGAGTGCAGGGTGGGCATGGAGCCAAGAAGATCTCCTGTCCCTTCTTGTGGGGTTCTGGGGACATCTGTGCTCCGTCCATAGTCCCCTTTCACACCGGAGACCTCTTCTGACATATGGTGATGGCTTCTGCTCAGAAGTTGGTTTATCTTGAGCACCTGGTTTGATCGTTACCAATAGTAGGTTACTATTACTTCACTGTCTTCCTGCTCCCCTCTCCTTGCTCCACTCTCTGTCCTTACCATTTCAATTAAAATT
>NW_021872605.1:0-786 GCF_006229205.1 Suricata suricatta | reverse complement strand
TGAAAATTTTTTAATCCCAAGAACTCTTCTGTCAACTCCTGAAATGAAAGGCTGAGGTGGATATGTGGTATATGTAAGGTGGTGAGATATACAGATGATTAGTGGCAGAAGGAAAAAAAATCTTATTAGAGCATTGAAATCTGCTAAAATTTTTTAAACAGGGCTTGGATTTAGGGGAATAAATTGCATGTTAGGGTTTAAATAAGAGTTTTAAATTTCCATGTCCTTCTCTCTCCATGTACTTATCTTGTCTCACTGATAAGATTTAAAAAACTCTGAAGGGAAAAGAACAACTCTTTTATATATTCTGTATATCTCCAATGCCCCCAAATGGGGATGATAGTAATAGCTATCATTTATTCACTACTCTGCCCTATACTTTTTCCGAGATACTGTACATAATCATCATAAATACAGAATTTCTATGAGGTGAATATTGTTATGCTCAGTTTACTAAAGTTGAAACTAAGGCTCAGAGAAGTTAAGTGCAAAGTGTGCAGTGAGGCTAGGATTTGTATCAAGTTTGAGCAAAGTCTACTGTTGCCAACCCCTGAACTATAGTCTGCATGAAGTAACAGGTCAGTAAGGAACCTGGTAGGGGACCCAGGTCCTGGGTCCTGTCTTCTGTATTCAAAGCCTCCAGCTTCTGCAGTTTTTCGTGAATTTCACTGGTATTTGCTTTTGGGTCTCAAGTTGAACAGAAATTCAGCATCAAATGATGCCCCCAAGAAATCCTTCCTATTAGCTGTGTTTTTCCCTTGGAAAAACATTCTCTCAATCTCTGAT
>NW_021872604.1:0-786 GCF_006229205.1 Suricata suricatta | reverse complement strand
TAATCATTTTGAAAAGAGAAAAATCTATCAGAATTTGAAAATATATAGGGGTGGTTCTTTCTTGTCATATTTTAATATTTTATTGTTTGTAATAGTTTTTTAAATTAAACTTATTTATTTTGAGAGAGAAAGCACAAGCAGGGAAAGGGCAAAAAGATAAAGAGAGAGAGAATCTCAAGCAGGCTTGTCAGTGTCAGCCCAGGCCCAATGTGGGGGTCTAATCCACGAACTGAGAGATCGTGACCTGAGCAGAAATCAAGAGTCAGAAGCTCAACCAACTGAGCCACTCAGGTGCCCCAAATTGTTTGGAATAGTGCGTGTTAAGATAACTGAATAGAGTGTGTTTAGATAACTTTTTAGCAGATGAGGAGATCAACTAAGGACAAATGTCAGATGATGTGCTAAACTGTTAAATATTTGTATTATATTGTGTATTAGAGAAGACAAGAGTTTCCATCATTGGTAAGCAAGGTCTGGATAGTGTTCTAGAAGTAATGATAGATACGCTCTGATTTATGATTTTCTCTTCAGCCTTTTTAAAAAAAATGTTTTATTATTTTGAGAGAGAGAGAGAGAGAGAGAGAGAGAGACAGACAGACAGACCAAGCATGAGTGGGGGAGGGGCAGAGAGCGACAGAGACACAGAATGCAAAGCAGGCTCCACACTCTGAACTGTCCACATAGAGCTCCACACTCTGAGCTTTCCACACAGAGTCAGATGTGGGCTTGAACCCACGGACTGTTAGATCATGACCTGAGCCAAAGTTGGACACTTAACTGACTGAG
>NW_021872603.1:0-1615 GCF_006229205.1 Suricata suricatta | reverse complement strand
TTCATTATTTAAAAAAGAAATAATAGCTAATATTTACTGAGTGGTTTTCGTAGGAAGGCTGTGCTAAGTGCTTTTACTACTTACTGTGCTCAGTGCTTTAACTACATATTTAATCCTTATAACAATTCTATGCAGTAGATACTATTATTAAGGAACTTAGTCAGCATCATACATTTATTCAGAATATTTCTAGGATTTGGTAAACCCTTAAAATTTTGCTCCCCCCCTTACTGGCTGATTATGAACAACTTACTCTCTGAATATCAGTCTCCACAGCTTTAAAATGTTAACTATATATATAGTCCAACATCTGCATTTCCCAATTGCTTATCACTGGTGGGTGGCACATGCATGGGAGGTCTGGCTGCCTTGCCCCAGAAGCCAACCAAAGGGCTGAGTCAGTTTTTCCACCTGCCCACTGCCCACTCGTGATGTCTTTCCTCTTTCCCAACCAATTCATCTTGCTGAGGGTCCAGCATGACTTTTTTTTTTAAGGTTTTATTTTTATGTAATCTCTACACCCAACATCAGGCTCAAACTTCACCATCCTGAGATCAAGAGTTGCATGCTCTACTAACTGAGCCAGCCAGGCACCCCTCCAGCCTGACTTTTAATGATGCCAGTACTGATTGGAATCATCTACATTATCCTCGGGGGTTAAAGAGAATAAAAAAACAAATCCCTGAAGAGTTCACATTTCTTCTACTTGAATACTAGAAGATTAGGTCACCGGGGTAATGTAATTTTGGTTAACTGGCCGTCACCCAAAAAAGCCTTTAAATGAAATTCTAAAATGGATCAATATACTGTACTATTTGATAAGTAGTACATTTGAACATAACTGAATCCTTGACTAAAATAGTTGCTGTATTTCAGGGCAGTCATCTGGACACTGGGACAATGGTTTTGGCCAGAACCTCAGTAAGAAATGCATTCTAGGGGCACCTGAGAGGTTCAGTCGGTTGAGCCTCTAACTTCGTCTCAGGTCATGATCTCATGGTTCAGAAGTTTGAGCCCACATTAGGTTCTGTGCTGACAGCTTGGAACCTGAGGCCTGTTTCAGATTCTGTGTTGTCTCTCTCTCTGTCCCTCTCCAGCTTGCTCTCCTTCTCTCTCCCCCCTTCTCACAAATAAACATTAAAAAAAGAAAGAAATGTACTCTATAATATGGCTTACAGACATCCATAGAAAGAACTGAAACAAAAGTTTTACAAACCAAAGCTTATTCTTCCTACATGAGATGCACTCTTTTGTTTTCTGTTTTCTATTCCAGTTTTTCATAAAAACAAATGCCAGAACTCCTCCCCCAAGTAATTCTTCAATATACTAATGTAAAACAACGTGCAGTTTGAAAAACACTGATATAAGCAGCCTTTCCACTGTGTGGTTTTGCCAATACATAAGACCAACCTAAGAAAACAATGGCATGAGCAACCAGTATTAGACACGGCATAAGGGCTCTATTTTTTAAAAATATATATTAAGCTGAATCATTAATTGAGGGATTTTTCTCCACCTATCAGAGCAGAGAATACAGGACAAAGCATTCTTTTAATACAGAGACAGCAAGATTTAACAGAGTACTTGGCTTGGTATCAGAAAACCTAGCTAGATT
>NW_021872602.1:0-786 GCF_006229205.1 Suricata suricatta | reverse complement strand
TCTTCCTACATTGCCATATTGAATCAGAACCCCTCACATGATATTTTTAAATACCAAATTATAAGAAACAATTTTAAAACATCTCAGCCAGTCAGCGTTCCTTATTTCATGGATGATCCAAACACTATTTTCTGAGGGTTTTTAATTCTTAATGATTCGGCTTGTAGTTATCCATTAGCTTTTATAACTGGACATGTAGTACACTCTAGCCACTCTAAAGATTTCCTGAGCTTCAGGCCTATTTTTAGTAGAACTCATTAGGAAGGCATCCCTGTATCACATTGCTAATCAGGCTGAATTACTAGTCAACCATATAATACCCTTTACACTTCATTCGCGTCACAAAGAGCAGAATCAATAAAGCTGTTTTTTGGAAAGAACTCAGAGAATCACATATCAAAATTGGTCTGCTATGAGAGCTGTTGCTACTTCTTTGGAAACAGAATCCTTTTTAAATAAACCTTTATTATATTTTCCTTTTCAAATTATTTCAAATCTCTAAACCTTAGACTGCTATTTCCCCACATTGATGGAACCTGAGAGAGCTTTATTCAAAATGCCAACATTATTAGGGTGAAACTTTAGCAAGAGAACTAACTAAATTTTGATGATAAATGAATAATGAGAACTGAGTATACTTGGTTTTTAAAAACCAACAGCTACGAGCCAAAGCATTTATTCAGTATTGAAATATTCTACATAGAAAACAAACAAAGAAGTAATTGGAATCTGAGTAACTTCCTTGAAGAACCTATTCTGTAATCACATGTACGTTAAAGTTGCATA
>NW_021872601.1:0-786 GCF_006229205.1 Suricata suricatta | reverse complement strand
GAATGATACATTGGACCAGGTGGATCTAAGATATATTTAGAACATTCCTTCTAAAACAGGATACACATTTTTTTAATGTTTGTTTATTTTTGAGACAGAGAATGAGCGAGTGAGCAAGTATGAGTGGGGAGGGGCAAAGAGCGAGGAGACAGATTCTGAAGCAGGCTCCAGGCTCTGAGCTGCCAGCAAAGAGCTTGATGTGGGGCTTTAACTCACGAACCATGAGATCATGACCTGAGCCAAAGTCGGACACTTAACTGATTGAGCCACACCGGTGCCCCAGGATACACATTCTTTTAAGTGTACAGGGAGCATTCGCCAGAATCGATCAGATTAGGTCACAAAACAAGTCTTAACAGATTCAGACAGACTGAAGTAATACCATGAATCTTTTCCAAACACAACGCTATGAAACCAAAAATCAAATCACGAGACAATCTGGAAAGAACACAAATACATGTAGGTTAAATAAAATGCTATTAAACAATTAATGGGTCAACCAAGAAATCCAGAAGAAATTCTAAAAAAAAAAAAAATGAAGAAAAATGAAAATGAAAACAAAGTGGTCCAAAATCTTTGGATGCAGCAAAAGCTGTTCTCAGAGTGAAGTTATAATAATACAGGCCTACCTCAAGAAGCAAGAAAAATCTCAAATAACCAATCCTGCTTATATCTAAAGGAGCTAGAGAAAACGGGAACAAAACCGAAAGCCAACAGAAGGAAGAAAATAGTAAAGATTAAAGCAGAAATAAATGAAATAGAAACAAAAAAATGGAACTTATCAAT
>NW_021872600.1:0-786 GCF_006229205.1 Suricata suricatta | reverse complement strand
ACAAAGTGTCACCCTTTGAAGTCTAGTTGCTTTTACAAGACGCTAGGTTTGGGTTACATAAAATGATACTCTTTACCGTCCGTGGGTGTTGTCATATGTCTAGTGGTTTGGTGGACGTGTGTTGATTGATAGTGTTGATAGCAGGCACCACGGGGCCTTTTTTTTTTGTAGTACGTGTGTGTGTGTGTGTGTGTGTGTGTGTGTGTGTGTATAAACATTTAATGCTATGTATTCCCTTCTAAGCACTAATTTAGCTTAGCTTTATCTCACAACTTCTGGTATATTTTATTCAATTCAAAGTATTTTCTAATTTTCCTTGTGGTTTCTTCTCTTTTCAAAAGCTTTCCTTTGTGAAAAATATACAAGGAACATCACCCACTCCCCATTAGAAAAAATTAGTCATAATGGGGCATCTAGGTGGCTTAGTCGGTTAAGCATCTGACTCTTGATTTCGGCTGTGGTTATGATCTCATGGTTGGTAAGTTTGATCCCTACATTGGGTTCTGGGCTGACCGTAAGGAGCCTGCTTGGGATTCTTGTCTCCCTTTCTCTCTGCCCCTACCCTGCTTTCTCCCTCTCTCTCTCTTTCTTTCTCAAAAGTAAATAAACTTAAAAAAGAAAAATTAGGATCCTAATGGATAGCTTTGTATCCTGTTTATTTAAAATTCTTGCTCAGGCCTGGTCACATGTCATTAAAGTATTGCTTGAAGAGAGTTTTAATATGTCACCGCACCGTAGTTCCACATCGTCCCTGTGGTTGGGCAGGTAGCTGGTTTCTAAGTAGTG
>NW_021872599.1:0-786 GCF_006229205.1 Suricata suricatta | reverse complement strand
GTCTCTCTCTCTCTCTGCCCTTCCCCCACTTGCGATCTCTCAAAAATAAACATTAAAAAAAGGAATACATCCTTGAAATCACTGGAATCCAGTAACTACCTATTAACAGACTGTTTAATGTTGGGGGAGCTCATCAAAAAGGTGTGACCACAGACTGACCCATGAGCCTGGACCCAGGCACTTGGAGTCTCCTCCGTCTCTCCCCTGTCTTAGGAATGTTGGTTCCACTTGTTCGCATTCCCAGAGGTTACTTCAAGGTCACAGTCTTTGGAAAGTGATGTGGCCTTAAACTTTCAAGATTTGGTGGGTGCAGGGATCCATCTGCCTCGCTGCTGCCCATGCAAGCCTAGTATGTACATTCTCCTTGCTTATTAAAACTTCCACCTTCCAACCCAGCGCGGCTCCCACTTTGCTTACTCTCCATATACACAGACTGCTTCAGATTTCACCTGAGAAGTTCCTGAAAGAGTTGGGAATCAACATTTGAAAACATCTCTATCACTGTTTCACTGGATATTTTAACTGTTTGCCAAAACAAATAAAATTCCATCCTTTCTCAGAGAAGGAAATTGAAAGACAAAACAACTATCCTATGAGCACATCTCAAAGCAAAACCGTGGAAAAGTTGTGTTTACTTCACCTTAACATGTATTTAACAACATTTTTTAAAGTTTATTTGTTTTGAGAAAGACAGAGACAGTACAAGTTGGGGAGTGGCAGAGAAAGAGGGAGAGACAGAATTGCAAGCAGGCTCCGCACTGCCAGTGAAGACTCTGACGCAGGGCT
>NW_021872598.1:0-786 GCF_006229205.1 Suricata suricatta | reverse complement strand
ATTAAACTTAATTATTTACATTTTATTTTTGACTAGATCTAAGGTTCAATATGGAATTCAAATGTGGAATTTGAAATATTTTAATTGTGTAAAGAAGAGCAAATATATGAACTAAATAAGAATCTTCGGACACTTAAATTGAAGCCTATTCTCTGGTTATTACTGAATGTCCTTTAATGCAGTTGGTCTAAAACTGAAAGATTATTATGTTTTTGCATTAGTGAAAGCAATCATTTATATAGCAATGTTAACTATTAATCTGTGCATGGACTTTAAAATAGAACCATATTAATAGAGATCTAAGTATAGTATTATCTCAATCATAAAAATCAATTCTGGTAATAATGAAGCAACTTTTTTAAAACAACACCTAAGAAAAATTAACCCCTACAATTTAAATGCTTTACATATATTAAAGATTGATAAATCTATTATAAATTTATGTGTGCCAAGCATCTGCGTTATAGATTATTTAGGCCTTTCATTAAAATTAATTATTTTCCTCCCTCCCTTCTTCCTTTTCTCCTTCCTTTCTCTCCTTCCTTTCATTTAAATAATTATGACTCTCACATTAATTTCATATGATGAACAAAGAGAGTAGCTAACCACAGAAGCAGATTAGTTAAAACAAATTGGTGAAAAATAAATATTTGAAAAGCTTGAGATCTGATTAAAATTTTGAATAGGCATTATTTTTCTAATATTACCTACTTTTAATGATATAAAGCACATACAGAATTTGCTGGTACCTAGCCCAATTCCTCTGAAGGTAGAGTATGTTTTTTT
>NW_021872597.1:0-786 GCF_006229205.1 Suricata suricatta | reverse complement strand
CATACATTGTTTCCATAAATAAAGCTGACTCTCAGGTCAGTGCAGAGATGCCTGACTAGAGAGCAGAGATGCCTGCCTGGTGATCAGAAAGAACCTTGTGGCTCTCTCATTCCCTCCCCCTTTTGCTGATTCTCATCTCTTTTGTGCTAACACCATCCATCCTTCAGGGGAACCCTGGACCTGCTGGAGCTGGACTGTGGCAGAAGTTGAAGTTTACAGTTAAGAATTCTGAAGTTTAGATTCAGTTAATAACTATTAAGACAAAAAAGTTGTTATGAACAAAGTAACAATCTACATAAAAATACTGGTCAATCAGGGAGCCTGAGTGGCTTAGTCAGTTAAATGTCCAGCTTCGGCTCAGGTCATGCGCAGGTCATGATCTCATGGTCCATGAGTTCAACCCCCATACGTGGCTCTGTGCTGACAACTCAGAACCCAGAGCCTGCTTCAGAGTCTTTGTCTCTCTCTCTGTCTCCTTCTCCTTTCACGCTCTCTTTCTCAAAACAAACAAACATTAAAAACACTGGTCAACATTATCATGGAATTTCTTTTGTTTTTTTGAAATTTGCTAGACCTCTCCTAGATGACATTTGTGCAACATGAAAATTTCAAAGGAAGATCTACATCTAAAATGCATGACTAGTCCTATCAGCAGTTTGCAAGAATTGTATTAGTAAATCATCTGGGAAGTATGGCATATTAATGGCTATTTATTGTGAGTCACCCTTATCTTTCACATCAATGTTGAAAGATATGAGCTTTAATTTATAAGAGTAGCTATATGAA
>NW_021872596.1:0-786 GCF_006229205.1 Suricata suricatta | reverse complement strand
ACTCTGAGCTAGCTGTCAGCACAGAGTCTGATGCGGGGCTCGAACCCAGGAACCATGAGATCATGACCTGAGCCAAAGCTGGATGGTTAACCAGCTGAGCCACCCAGGCGCCCCTAGAGCTATTTTGTTTACAGGAAAATTGAGCAGACAATACAGAGTTCACATACACTTCTTATCTCCTGCCCGCCCTCACCCCACCCCAGGCTACTCCCTCACAACCTCCCCTATCATTAACATCTTGCATTTACTGTGGTACATTTGTTACAACTGGTGAACCAGTACATTATTGTTAACTAAAGTCTATAGTTTATATTAGGGTTTAGTCTTTTTTTTTTCAATCGAAGTATAGCTGCCACACAGTGTTATATTAGTTTCAGGTACGCAACACAGTGATCGGACAAGACTATACTTCGTGCTGTTCGAACCACAAGCATGGCCCCCTGTGACCACACAATGCTGTATTCTCCACGCTGTACCTTTCACCGCCATCACTGACCCATTCTATGACTGGAAGCCTGTATCTCCCATTTCCTTTTACTAATTTGGCCCATCCCCCCAGTCTCCCCTTTGGCAACCCATCTATTTGTTCTCTTTATGTGTCTGTTTCTGCTCTTTTGCTTGTTTAGTTTGTTTAGATTTCACATGTAAGTGATATCATATGGTATGTGTCTCTGTCTGACTTATTTCACAGCATAATAAAGATGTCTCTCTTTGTATTGTATAGTTCTCGGGGCTCCTGGGTGGCTCAGTTGAACATATTGTATAGTTCTAAGGGTTTGACAAATA
>NW_021872595.1:0-786 GCF_006229205.1 Suricata suricatta | reverse complement strand
CACCTACAAGTGCCGCCCCAACCTGGGGTGGAAGCTGACTGGCGGACGAGCAGCCCCGGTCTGCGGGAAATGACAAGGCTCCAGGCTCCCAGCTGTCAGCACAGAGTCCAATGTGGGGCTCGAACTCACAAACTATGAGATCATGACCTGAGCCAAAGTCAGACGCTTAACTGACTGAGCCACCCAGGTACCCCTAATTTCTTGAGGAACCTCCACACTGGTTTTCAAAGTGGCTGCACCACTTTGCATTCCTACCAGCAGTGCAAAAGGTTTCCCATCTCTCCATATCCTTGCCAGCATCTGTTGTTTCCTGAGCTATTAATTTTAGCCATTCTGACTTGTGGGTGGTATCTCATTTTGGTTTTGATTTGTATTTCTGTGTTGATGAGTAATGTTGAGTATCTTTTCATGTGTCAGCTATCTGGATGTCTTCTTTGGAAAAGTTTCTATTCATGTCTTTTGCCGATGTCTTCGCTGGATTATTTGTGTTTTGGGTGTTGGGTTTGATAAGTTCTTTATATATTTTGGATTCTAACCCTTTTTCTGGTATGTCACTTGCAAATATCTTCTCTTATTGCATCAGGTGTTTTTCAGTCTTTCTGATTGTTTCCTTCACTGTGCAGAAGGTTTTTATTTTTTTTAATGTTTATTTTTTTGAGAGAGACAGTGCAAACTTTTTTTCTTTTTTTTTATTTTTTTAAGTAGTTTATTGTCAAATTAGTTTCCATACAACACCCAGTGCTCTTCCCCACAAGTGCCCTCCTCCATCACCACCACCTCTTTTCC
>NW_021872594.1:0-786 GCF_006229205.1 Suricata suricatta | reverse complement strand
CACAGATGTACTACATACACAGAAATAAGTGCAAAATGGATTAAAGATCTAAATGTGAGACCTGAAGCCATAAAAATCCTAGAGAAGAGCACAGATGGTAATGTCTTTGACATCAGCTGTAGCAACATTCTTCTAGATAAGCTTCCTGAGGCAAGGGAAACAAAAGCAAAAATGAAGTATTGGGACTACATTAAAATAAGAAGTCTCTGCACAGTGAAAGAAACAATCAACAAAACTAAAAGGCAACCTACTATTGACCATTTGACTATATATCAGAAAAAGGATCATCTGATACTTCCTCACTGGGTGACGTTGGGTGACCTTGGGTAACTGAAACCGTGGAAACCATACTGAAGAAAAGGGGGAACTCCTGTTATGTATTTGTTCTCTGAATGTAAAGTGCACACTGCTCAAGTGAATATTGTTTAATGAAGAAAGCCAAAATGGAGACCTCTATACAACTGAAATGACTTGGACTTGAAAGCAAACCAGGTAGGTTTAAAACAGTAGGAATAAAAATGAAGACACCTCATTAACTTTCAGTTTTGCTGTGTTGGAGTATAGAATTTGAAATTAATGCAAGACAGATCTCAAAAGGCAAGCACAGGAGTGTTAAAGATATTCCTTTTTAAAATTCTTTTTGGATATGTAAGAATGCTTACTCTTCTTCTAAGCAATTGCCTTTCTCTTAGCAAAGGGCTATATAATGCCCAAGAATGTTCTTTCAAACCATAGTGTACCAATAAATAAATTGGTACTAAAACTATAGATCTTGGCTGGTTCTGT
>NW_021872593.1:0-786 GCF_006229205.1 Suricata suricatta | reverse complement strand
CAACTTTCCAGGAAAAAATGGACCCACAATTAATGTTGTACAAATAATGCTTGTTCATTGTATCACATTGATCATAGCAAAATAATTCTGAAGTCCTAGTCGTCAAATGTCTTTCTTTTTTCCTTAATTTGGTACTACTGATAAAACTTAAAATGTCTGCTCATATGTACTTAGCGAGTGAAAAGTCTATATTGATTAGATTAGACTTTAAAGATTGAGAAGCAACAGGCCAGACCAGTTAACAAATCCAAAGATCCCATAATTACCAAAGGAAGCAGAAAATGCTCAGGTAATGTGATCTAAAAGGAACATGTGTAAAGAGTAGTCAAATTGAAAGCAACTGTATTTTTTTTCTCATAATAGTGACCTTAAGAAAATCCATTATTATTAAAATAACCAACTTTATTAGGATATCTAATCATTTTATTTGAACATTTCCATAATATGTTATTGTTCCTATGCTTATTCAAGAGAAGAGAATAATGCTACATGTAAGTTAAAAAACGGTTGTAATGCCGGCTCAATTTATTTATTTATGGTGATGTAAACTTATCTGTAGGAGTATTTGAGACCTATACTGTTCTTATTTATTTATCAATATATGAATGTTACATTAAATTGTATTACCTCATAAAATAAACTAAACCTTGTGATATTTGCTAGGAAGTTTGAAATAGAATTGGAAAATGGAAATATTTTTTATAGTTATGTGTTATTATATTAAAAATAGAAAGATGTAGATATTGGAAGAAATAAACCTTTGAATATATTCTTAATAAGGACCTT
>NW_021872592.1:0-1615 GCF_006229205.1 Suricata suricatta | reverse complement strand
CCTTTTTAAATAAATGGTATAATGTCAGTATTCTTGGCTGTAGTTTGACATAACTTATTATAATGTTGAATTATTTGATATGTACAAGGTGGTACATAGTTGCAAAAATAACTTAAAACTCAGTTATTTTTGCCATGTAATGGCCTCGTGGAGTAGAAGAAAAGATTTTAAGAAAGTATTAAGGATCAGTATGGTAGGAAGAATAATGTTCTTACCCCAGTTGTCCACATCCCCATTCCTGAGTTCTGTAATACATTACACGACATGGTTGAGTTAAGGATCTGGAGATGAGAAGATTATCCTGGATTATCCGGGAGGCTAACTGTAGTCACAAGGGTACTCATAAGAGGAAGACAGAGTGTCAGAGAGCAAGAGATATTTGAAGATGCCATGTGGCTGGCTGGCTTTAGAATGGAGGCAGGGGCCATAGGTCATGGAATGCAGGAAGTCTCTGGAAGATGAGGTGATGAGGGAATGGATTCTCCACTAGAGCCATAAGGAGTAGGACCCTGCTGATGTCTTCATTTTAGGTCAGTGAAACCTGTGTTAGACGTCTGAACTCTAGAATTGCAAGGTAAGGAATTTGTGTTATTTTAGGCCACTAAGGTTGTGGTAATTTGTTACAGTGGCAATAAGAAACTCATATAGTCAGGAAACAAGCTGGTCATGGGCATAAATATTTTTCGATCAGTAAGGTGAAAACCTGCTCATGGCTTGTATCATAGAATATCAGCCCAAAGGTCTTATGAAATATAGAAAAAAACTAATAATCTTGCTACCCAGAACTTGCTGAAGCCTTGGAATTTAGCATCTAGGAGGTGTTAGGCAAATTCAAAGTACTTTTATCAAGACTAATCATCATAATTATATTAGTAGGTGGAAATTAAGCCAGAATTTAAATCATTCTGCACAGGATAAAGCTTTAATTTCCATACTTTTAAAAATCAAATATTATTTCTAAAAAATAATTACTTCCTGAAATCTTAATCCCTGATAATTAAGGACTCACTTTTTATCTGTGACTCACCTGAAACTTTGTGATAAAGCAGATCTGCCTAGCTTTGTGCTGGAGTACCAGCAGAATGCTAGATTGGATTTCTAGAAGAAGACAGCATCTGACTGGCTGGAAAGCTCATCATCAGTGGAGGAGAGGAGACCTGACAGCCATGGGCTGCTTCCTTCCAGAAATCTGAGCACGTGTGAAAAAGGCTACTTATTGTTAAAGGAGCTCTTTCCTGGAACATTTACTTAGGCCTCCATCTCCCTATAGTGATTTATATGTTATTTCTCTCCTGCCATCTGGATGAATACTTTGAGGTCTTATTATTTAAAGAGGGTTGGTACTACCTGTCAGGAATATGGAGACCAATGTCTGCTATAGTTGCTGACCTGTAGCAAAATAATTAAATGGTACTCAGGTGTGGTCAATTCTGCTTGTATTTTTTCTTGGCTGATGTTTGGAGCAATAAAGTAATTCTTAGTATTTTTCTAGTAGCTTTCATATGGCGACCTCAAAGCAAAGCCTGTACATATTTTGTACTCACTTTCACAAAACCCTAGCAGGAATCTAATAAGCAGGAAAATTATCTTCTTAGTACACGTGGCATATACGTGT
>NW_021872591.1:0-786 GCF_006229205.1 Suricata suricatta | reverse complement strand
CACCACCCCATCCACTGTTTTTTCTCCATATTTAAGAGTCTCTTGGGGTTTGCCTCCCTCCGTCTATGTTTGTAACTATTTATTCCCCTTCACTTCCCTCATGATCTTCTGTTAAGTTTCTCAAGATCCACATGTGAGTGAAAACATATAATATATGTCCTTTTCTGAATGACTTATTTCACTCAGAATAATACCTCAGTTCCATCCATGGTACTGCAAATAGCAGGATTTCATTCTTTCTCATTGCCAAGTAGTGTTCCATTGTATATATAAATACATCTTCTTTATCCATTCATCATTTGATGGACATTTAGGCTTTTTCCATAATTTGGATATTGTTGAAAGTGATGCTTTAAACATTGGGGTATGCATGCCCTTATGCATCAGCACTCGTGTATCCCTTGGGCAAATCTCCAGTTGTGCTGTTTCTGGGCCATAGGAGGAACAGCCACTTTGTTCTCCAGAGCGGCTGCACCAGTTTACATTCCCACCAACAGTGCAGGAGGGGGCCCTTTTCCCCCATCCTCACCAGCATCTGTTGTTTCCTGATTTGTTCATTCTAGTCCCTCTGACTGGCGTGAGGTGGTATCTCAGTGTGGTTTTGATTTGTATTTCCCTGATGATGAGTGATGCTGAGCATCTTTTCATGTGTCTTGGCCATCTGGATGTCCGCTTTGGAGAAGTGTCTGTTCATGTCTTCTGCCCATTTCTTCACTGGGTTATTTGTTTTTCAGGTGTTGAGTTTCTTTAACCCACATTTTTACAGTTTCCTTTATATTTAATTCT
>NW_021872590.1:0-786 GCF_006229205.1 Suricata suricatta | reverse complement strand
TCTGGCAAAGTTGGGTTTGAATGAAATGAAACATGAACAGATTTGCAACAGGATTCAGTTTTGTTGAAAGCCCACAGAGTTTGAAAAATACTATACAAAACTTCCAGGTGGGAATATGTTTGGGGTTTTAGTGAATCCAGAATATTGAGGAAGTTTTGGGGGAATTTGGACCAAACTGTTCATTGCTTGACTTAGTCGGCCCTTCTCAGCAGTACTAGGGAAGTTTGGTAGAAAACATTGGAAATAGGTTTAGTCTATTAATAACCCACCTCGTGAGATGGAAAGCATCCTAGTGACTAGAAGGAAACATTTCTGTCTTAGAATTAGTCCAAATATAAGAGCACAGTGAGGGTGGAGACAGTGTGCAGACATTGCTTTAAACAAGAGAATTCTAGCTCTTTCAGGAAGTCCTCCTAGATAAGTCAGAGTAATAACCAGCCAAAACAATCTCGAGCTCATGCTTTTATTCTCAATATATTCAGTAAACAATTATCAAATATTACTAAGCTCCTTCAGTGTGCCAGGCATCAGGGATACTAAGCCTTTTAGAGGTGCTCTTTCCCCTCAGCAGGTTGTATTGTTATGGAATTTCCAGAGGGCCTCTGGAAATTGTCCTTGACCTGCAGTTCAAGGACACTGCAGCAGGTATCCGGGTGTATCTTTGACTTGTTGTGGAACGAAAATTGAATGTAATCCACAAGTGAAGTTCAAGTATCAGTACATTTGTCTGATGCACTGGGATAGAGGGTAAAGAAGCAGTCAGGGATCATGGATCCCCTGATAGAA
>NW_021872589.1:0-786 GCF_006229205.1 Suricata suricatta | reverse complement strand
ATTTGCATTCTGTTGAGGTTTTTGCATCTGTGTTCATCAGGAATATTGGCTTATAGATTTCCTTTTTTATGTGGTCTTTTTCTGGTTTTGGTCTCAGGGTAATTCTGTCCTCGAATGTGTCATTGACTCTGGGTCTAGTGTTCTTACTTGTAAAGTAAGAAAGCAGGATGCAGGATTAAAATACAAGAGATGGCTAATGTCTGGGAGAAGACAAGACACCCAAGAGTCCCTGTTCTGTATTTATTAGGATCAGAAGTCTTACAAGTGTGATGGACATGCACAAAGAGACATTGAATCTGTGAACATTAACTCATGGACATGAGGGAAAGGGGGTTTTGAAGATATATGATGTTAAGGGTTGAGGTCTGGGGTTGGGCAGATGGTTGTTACCAGCAGACATGAGGCGTCTGTCTGTTTTTGCTGGCATAGGGGATAAGACAGATAGAGCATTCTACCTCAGGGTCAACAATGCACCTTTCTTCTGCTAGTTAGATCTACTCGGGGCATCTTTGCCCTGTAGGTGTCTACACCCCTATTAACCTATTTCCCTAATTTGGTCCTTCCTTCCTGTGAAAGCAGCTTCCTGCTATTGTACTAAATTGGGGTGCATTTCTGCCCTGAATACCTAATCTAACAAGTCAGATGCAAGATATTTCTTAAGAACATACAGATGGAAAACAACTGTAGTTTTAGAGTAACAGTAGCCTGTAAGTATTCATATGTGATTTATCATATAAACTTATTTTTTATTTTATTTTTGACTATATGTAAATAGTTTACCCAGGA
>NW_021872588.1:0-786 GCF_006229205.1 Suricata suricatta | reverse complement strand
GGGGGGGCGGGGGATCAAGGCAAGAACTTTCGGCTCAGCCTCTCTCCCTGGTCTAACAGGCCGCCTGGCTCCTGGGCAGACAGTGTCGCCCCCTCGCTGAGGCGGGGAGCACCTGGGCACCCCCAGGAGAACAGATGTGCACTTGGATCACGGTTACAGCTCTTTCTTTCCAGCTGACACCGCCCGGGGACAAAGGCAGTGCGCGCTCCCGTGTGTCTGGGAAAGAGACCTCACTGGGGAGAGAGAAAGATCGCGTGCACCTCCTGAGTCACCTTCCCTGCCGGGCTCCTAAGCAATGACAAGATAGCACTGCCCACAAAACCAGGTGCCACCACAGCTTTGTCCGGTGGCCCAGGGCGATCCTGCCTGCCTGCTGGGTCCCCTGCTCACCACACACGACGACACACAACAGGCCTACGAGGAAAAGATGCACAGCACCTACCACTAGTGGGAGGCATCAGCATGCAAACTGCTGTATCATCTTCTTTACCAAACTCTGGGTCGTATTTCACACGGAGGGACATCTCCCCAGAACCTCCCAGAACACCACACCTGCACTGGCCACTCCCCGTCCGTCATGAATGCCGGCCTTTCTCAGGGCGCCTGAGCAGGGGCTGGTGGTACGATCAGGTTAGTAAGAGCCGAGCCAGTAATTTATCGTCTGGCCATGCTCTCGGGTACGGCGACACAGGGTGTATTTGTGTCTGTGGCTCGCTGTAGGAATAATTTACAAAGTGTGTGCGTGCGTGAGAGAGAGAGAGAGAGAGAGAGAGAGAGAGAGAGAGA
>NW_021872587.1:0-786 GCF_006229205.1 Suricata suricatta | reverse complement strand
GTGGGTTCCATGCCCAGTGTGGAGCCCAACAAGGGACTCAGTCGCATGGCCTTGAGATCATAATCTGAGCCGAAATCAAGCGTCAGGTGCCAACCAACTCAACCACCCAGGCATTCCAAAAAATCCTTTTATAAATAACAACATTGGTCAAATATGAAATCTTAAGGGTTATTAAAAATATTTTAACTAAATGAAAATACAATCTTTCAAAATTTATGAGAGGTAGTGAAAGTAGTGTGTAGAAAAATTTATCATGTTAAATGCATATATTAGAAAAGAAGAAAGATGTAAAATCCATAAGGTACAACCTTAGGAAACAGAAAAAGAAGAACAAATTAAATCCAACATAAGTAGAAGAAAAACATGATAAAAATATAGCAGAAATCAATGAAATTTAAAACAGAAAACTAATAAAGAAAATTAGCAAACAAAAAGCTGGCTTTCTGAAAACATTAATAAAATTAATAAAACTCCCAGCCAGGCTAATTATGAAAAGAAAGACAGATGGTATACATTGCTAATATAAGAAATAAAAGAAAGGCCATCTCTAGTGATCCTCCTAAAAAGATAATAAATTTAATATTAGGATTGACTTACGTCCACAAATTTGATAACAGAGATGAAAGAAAACCACTTGAAGACAATCTGAATAGGCCTATATTAATTAAAGAAATGCCATCAATTACTGATAACTTTCCAAAACAGAATGCACTAGGTCCAGATGAGCTCACTGTTTAATTCTATCAGATATTTAAGAAGAAAATTATGCCAATTGTATAAATCTTT
>NW_021872586.1:0-786 GCF_006229205.1 Suricata suricatta | reverse complement strand
CAAGCTTATAGAACTGGCAGGGCGGGGACCTGGACAAGCAAGGCTAGTGGAGCATGCCTCAGTTTCCCTGCTGCTAGGGCCGATCACAGACAAAGCACTAAAACATCCAGCACCCCGGTTTACGACAAATCAAGCTGCAGGGCGCAGCGGCTACTCGGCCCCTGTTCCGCGCCCCCTGGGGAGCCCCCCACCCTGGGGATAAAGGGTGGAGGCCACAGCCGGGGTTGGTGGAACCGGGGTCGGCGTCTGCGGCTGGGGGTGTGGGTCCATAGAGCAAAGCACGAGCATTGCCGGGATGGGGGTCGACAGGATGAAGTCGAGTGAGCAGTGGGATCCCCTGGGAGGAGGGCAGGCTCGGGGTTCGGGGTCCGGGCACCCGGGTTAGGCACGAAATCCCGATGCTCGGAGGAAGGGGATCACCCAGGGACAGCAGGGCGGGGAATCCCCGGGGAGCTGGTCCCCGGCCAAGGCTCGGGATCTGCGGGGGGATGGATCCAGGTGAGGAGCTGGGAGCCACGCCGGGCGAGGCGGGATCCGGGACCCGCTGCCGGCACGGGCGGCGGGGCAGGGGCGCCATCCCTCTCACCGCTGGAATCGGTTCTTGAACCGCATTGATCCTCCGCTCCTCCTTGGGGGCCGGGAGCTCCGTCTCGTCAGCGCCGGCGGCAGGGCGCGCGGCCCTCATGGGCTTGGGCTGCTCCGGAGGCCGCCCGCGAGCCCGGCGAACCGCTCGGTGGGGCAGGCTGCAGTGGGCCAGGCCGGGGGTCGGGACAGGGCCGGGGCCAG
>NW_021872585.1:0-786 GCF_006229205.1 Suricata suricatta | reverse complement strand
AGATCTGTGTGTTATGCAGTTTTCTTAACAAAGATAAACGTGAACTATGGATCAACTGCACACACAGAAATACAACGGGCTGGGAAGGGAGGTAAGATCTAGATAGACTATTTATTTGGGTCTTTGAATGCTAAGTCAAGAAATATAACTCAGTTCAAATCTTATCTCCTCTAACTCCTTCAATAAGTGCTGATTTTTTTAACCAGAAAAAAACTATATTTAATCTATTGCTTAAACTTGAAGATCCATATTGAACTTGGAATAGTTTATGAGATTTCTAAATCAATAATTGTAATTCATAAAACTTTGCTTTATTCATACAATTTATATAGTGCCACAGAAAATGCTGTGAACTATTTAGGTATTAGATTGCCATTGTGCCTTTCTTATAAAAATCCTTGATGTGATTAATGTAATTACTTAATCTAGTATTTTTAAAGTACCTGCTATACGCAAAGTACTTTGTTAGGCTTTGGGGGATACAACATTTAAAGAAAATTTCTCTTCTCAAAGAGTTTAAGGTTTAGTTATGAGAGTCTAGACATTTATAAAACCCTGCCGTTTTAACTTGAGACATATTACAACCCAAACACAGGAGCCCAAATGGGGAGTAGACCTTGAGAGAAGAATGCAAGAACAGGGACTTTTCTTTTGAAGGTATAAAAAGGCAGGTGAGTAGGGAAGTGAGGCAGATAAGAGAAAGTCACAGACATAAACACATTATCAAGCCAGTCACCACTCTGGGCAAAGGGAGCTTAGAACCCTGAGGAACCCAGGGAATGATAC
>NW_021872584.1:0-786 GCF_006229205.1 Suricata suricatta | reverse complement strand
GTTTTATCAGATTTGGAGTCATGTATTTTGAAGCTCTATTATAAGGTGGGTATATATTTAGGATTTTCTTATTTTTATTACATGACCCATTTTAATTATAAAATGTATCTCTGACAAATTCCTTGTTTTTAGGTCTATTTTGATGTTAGTGTAGCCACTCCAGCTTTCCTTTGATTATGCTTTGCATAATATATCTTGCCTTATCTTTTTTATCTCTTTACACTTAAAAGAGACTTCTTTAGACAGAATATAGTGTCTTGCTTTTTTATCTGATTTGACAATTTTCTACTTTCGAGTGCTTAGGCTATTTACTTTTATTGTGATTATAAATATAAACATTTGAAAAGTTCCATTTTGTTATTGTTTACCTAATTAAGTGTCTCATTTCTTCAGGGCTCCTTTTCCTTCTCTTTTCCTGATTCTTTTGGGTTATTTGTTTATAATTCTTTTATCTCCACTAATGGCTACATATATTTCTGCATATATTTCGGTTTATTCTGTAGGGACTGTTGTATAGAGTATAAAATACATCTTCATATTATCACTATCTATATTCAAAAAAGTTATTTCAATATAATTTATATCACTGTATCTTTTTGCTTATGCCTTGTGCTCTCATACATTTTACATGTTATAAACCCCACAATATATTATGTTGTTTTTAATAATCTTTTTATCTTTTAAGAGATTTTCTATGTCAGATCAAAATACATTTTGTATTTACCCAAATATTTGCTATATCCATCAATCTTCATTTACTTTGAAAAATACAGTTTTCTCTGGTAC
>NW_021872583.1:0-786 GCF_006229205.1 Suricata suricatta | reverse complement strand
GCCCCTCGGAGCAGGCCCTGAAGCTGGCCACAGAACAGGCTTCTCTGTCTTAGAGACTGGCACACCCTCTTTTCCTTCCTTCAGCCAGACTGCAGCCACCGCCTGGGCGAGGAGTTCAAACCACATGAGAGGTTCCCGCCCGCTGCCACGCCCCCTCAGCCTTACCTGCACCCCAGCCCTGCTCAGGAATCCACAGAGGCTCTCTGCCGTGGCTCAGTCCCCCTTCTTCCTACCTACCTCATCCTGCCGGCCTAAGATCTGTAGTTCCGATAAGGAATCTGTTTGAGGGAAAACAAAGAGGGATCCACCCTGCCAGATCCCAAAGCCAAGAGCAGGAAGCGGAGACCAAGATGCCCAGGACTGCATCAGCAGGCTGGATGGAGGTGGGGAGGGCGAGGGGGCAGCTGAGCAGGGTTTGGACGCCTTCCAGGAGAAACAAACACACCGCTGCTTCGAGGCCGCCTTCAGAGGCCCTCGTATGACAGCCTGCAAAGTGTGCATCTGACACAGGCCCTCGGACAGCAAGAGTTCAGCCTAGGGGGGCGCCTGGGTGGCTCAGTTGGTTAGGTGTCCGACTTCAGCTCAGGTCATGATCTCATGGCTCGTGAGTTCAAGCCTCGTGTCGGGCTCTGTGCTGACAGCTCAGAGCCTGGAGCCTGCTTCGGATTCTGTGTCTTCCTCTCTCTCTGCCCCTTCCCCGCTCATGTTCTCTCTCTCTCAAAAATAAACAATAATAAACAAAAACAGAGTTCAGACTAGGTTAGAGAGGTCCCTATTTTGATTTTT
>NW_021872582.1:0-786 GCF_006229205.1 Suricata suricatta | reverse complement strand
GATTAGCTGGCTAATCCAAAGGAAATCAGTTCTCAGCAGCTTATTTTCTTAAAGTATAGAGTGATGTAAAATTAACATATATGTCAACAGAAGCACAGATTAAATAAAGTTTTCAGAATTTTCTCCAAATGACCCTGCCCATTAAGATAACTGAAAGGCATAATATTTCATCATGTATATTCTAATTTAGGGGAAAAAAACTTTCCCTATTTCTGATAACAGCCTTTGGAGGAATCACAGCAATTTAGAATAAACTCTGGCTTGGAAAGGACTTGAAAATAAAATGATTTTCCTTCAAGCACTTACACATTGAATAGTAGCTCTTGGAAAATTTCTTAATTTGGGTCACTTTTATATTCCTATTGCCAACCTAAAAGAATCACTTCTTAGCATGAGTTTAAGATTTCTTCATTCCTTATGGTCATTTGTGCTTCAACTTAAAAGAGACAGTACTTAGACATAGAAAGTGTGTGAAAACGTGCCTCTCTACGAATTGTGGTTTGCAATTGTAACAGGGTCACTTACTCAACATTAAAATTAGAGTTCTCAGGGAAAGTAACTTAACTGAACAAATAGATTTCGTAATGGGACTATAAAGAGAATGCTAATTAATGTGCCAATGGCTATTCCCTGTATACAAGGCATTATCCCAGGTCTTGAACTGTAACAAACATACATGAAAACTAGCATTCACACAGTGAAGAGTGAATACATTGCATTTCTAGATCTCTGCCTGTGAGACATTTCAATAAGAGATATTGCACAAGAAGTGGGTCCTGAAACTAA
>NW_021872581.1:0-1615 GCF_006229205.1 Suricata suricatta | reverse complement strand
AAAGGATTATAAGAGAATACTTTGGACATTGTATGCCAACACACCGAAGAACCTAGGTTACATGGATAAGTCCCTAAAAATGTACAGCCTAAAGGACTGAATTTTAAAACAGTAGAAAATCTGAACAAACCAATAATGGATAAAAAGATTGAACTAGTATTAAAAACTTCACAAGAAATATAAACCCAGGACCAGCTGGCTTCACTAGAGAGTTTAACCAAACAATTAAAGAAAAAGCAGCATCAATCTGCCTGAAACTCTTCCAAAAAAATGAATAGGAGGGAGTACTTCTAAGATTGTTCTATGAGGCCAGATAAAGACAGTGCAGAAAAAAAGAAAAAGAAAGAAGGAAAGAAAGAAAGAAAGAAAGAAAGAAAGAAAGAAAGAAAGAAAGAAAGAAAGAAAGAAAGAAAGAAAGAAAGGAAGAAATCTATATAGACCACTATCCCTGATACATATTGAAGCAAACGTTTTCAGTAAAATACTAGAAAATCAAATACAAAAGCATGTTAAAAGGATTGTGCAGATGACAAAATAAGGTTTATTTTTAAGGGGTGCCTAGGTGGCTCTGTTGGTTAAAAGTCTGACTCCCTTTTGGCTCAGGTCATGATCTAATGGTTTATGAGTATGAGACCCACGTTGGGCTCTGTGCCAACAGCCTGGAGCCTATTTGTGGTTCTCTCTCTCTCTCTCTCTGTCCCTCTCTCTCTCTTTCTCAAAATAAATGAATAAAACAATAAAAATAATTTATTCCTAGAATGCAAGAATCGTTCAACATAAGAAAGTCAATCAATATAAAACACTACATCTGCAGAATAAAGGACAAAATCTATATATAAACTAAAGCAGAAATAAAGCATTTGGCAGATATAACTGTATTTCATAATAAAATCACTTAATTAATTGAAAATAGAAGGAAATTACTCCAACATAATAAATGCCATTTATAAGAAGTCAATAGATAACATCATAAGCAATGGTCAAAGCTGAAAGCTTTCCCTCTAAGCTTGGGAGCAAGAAAAGAATGCCTGTTTTCACCATTTGTATTCAACATAGTATTGGACATCCAAGCCAGAACAATTAAGCAAGAAAAGAAAAAAAGGAAAATTGGAAAGGCAGAAATAAAGGAATCTCTGTTTGCAGATAACCTAGTTTGCAGATAAGTCTGGAAAACCTCCAATAATGTGGAGGTTAAAAACCACCCTACTAAGGAATGGTTGCATTAATCAGGCAATTAGAGAAGAAATTAAAAAAAATATGGAAACCAACGAAAACAAAAATACAGCAATCCAAAATCTCTGGGATGCAGCAAAGGCAGTCCTAAGAGGAAAATATATTGCAATCCAGGCCAATCTCAACAACTAGAAAGAGTGCAAATTCAAAGGTTAACAGAGCACCTACTAGAACTAGAAGGGAAGCAGCAAGAGCACCCCAAACCCAGTAGAAGAAAAGAAATAATAAAGATCAGGGCAGAAATAAACAGTATAGAATCCAAAAGAACAGTCAAGCAAATCAATGAAACCAAGAGTTGGTTCTTTGAAAAAATAAACAAAATCGATAAACCTCTAGCCAGGCTCCTCAGAAAGAAAAGAGAGAGCAGCCAGATAGACAAAAT
>NW_021872580.1:0-786 GCF_006229205.1 Suricata suricatta | reverse complement strand
AGTAAGTGAATAAATGAACTATCAATACTAGAAAGGAATAGTAAAATCAGATTTTAGCCCAAGACAAAAAGAATTTTATTGCAACTAAACCTCTTATGAGGGGCTTTGTATAGTTGTGAGCTCCCTGCCACTTGAGAGAAATACAGGCAGGGATGATACAAGAAATTCTATTTTAAATGTATTTTAGTCCTGTAATACTTCAAATCCCTTCCAAGTATGAGATTCTATAATGTAAGATGACTTTGAGAAGGTTATTAGTTTTTGAAAGATTTCCAGAACATGTTAATACTTTCTTCCCCAACTATGTAGGAAAGAGCTAAAGGAAATTCCTAATTTGTGGCATATAGAGACACAGCAGTTCTATCTTGCACATGTTCAACTATATTATTTAAGCCCCTGAAATGAATTGTGATCAGCATCTCCTTGACATATCTTACACTATAACCAGAAGTCTTCCAGCTCAGCAGAAAAAAAATGCACATTATGTAGCTTCAAGAAGCAGAGTAATAATGTAGACAACCTAATTTTGACTCCCCCCCAATGCTATTTCTAACTTCTGTAAAAATCCTTGCACTTCAAATGAGTACAAGGATTGTTGCCAGAAGAAAATTAGAATTTACTGAAATCATAGTCTCAAAGAATAAAAGCTACTCCTGAGAAACACACTTTTCATTTGGAAATATTGCAGTGAATCAAATAATGGTCAGTTTTTGGCCCATCTTACAGAAAAAAAGCTAGTAATTTTCTTCTAATCTGATAATCAAATGATATTCCTTCATTAGTCAT
>NW_021872579.1:0-786 GCF_006229205.1 Suricata suricatta | reverse complement strand
TGCTTCCCTGCTCTGCACGATTCAGACAGATGCCAGTGGCTCGGCCATCCTGGTTGTACATGTTGCAGCCAATCCTGTCCCACAAGGTGGCCCAAATGTGGGCTGACAAATCCCCTCACAGAGTAGTCCTGAATCCTGGCCAAGGATAACACATATTACTTCTAATATACTTTCTATATTAAAAAGGATTGGAAGCAGGCATTGATATTGGTTGAATGCCTTGGACATGCAGCTAGGCAAGTGGTTTTTATTTCAGGCCACGGGAAAACACCCAGTTCTTTTTTTTTTTCCCAAGACTTCACATGTCTAGTTTCTGTCCCCAGAAAGCTCATTCTCTCTGTCTTCCTGTGAAGGTGCTGTTCTCATTCTTCAATCTGGGCTTCAGATCTCCTCCTAAAACCTCATCATCTGTGGCTTCTATTCCCTCTCCCCAAGTTCTCATTATTCTGCTTCTCAGTGGGCTGTTCTTTGTCTTCAGAGTGGTGATCACTATTGTACGTGTATGAGTGTGTGCACACATGTGCGTCTACTTGCTTCTGTTGTCATACTAGACTGAAAGCCCCCATGAGGGCTGCAGGTATGTATTTTGTTCAATACTCATATTCAATTCCCAGATGAGAGCCTGGCTCAGAAAACATACTACTTGAGGAGTCAGTATGGTGCCGTGACAAACATGGGCCCAGGCGGGATTCAAGTCCTGACCAATCGGTTTTTAGCTCTGGGGCCTTCAAACTTTGAAGCCGCAATTTCCCCGAGGATATGGATAATATGTATGTTTCTGTGTTA
>NW_021872578.1:0-786 GCF_006229205.1 Suricata suricatta | reverse complement strand
ATTCTAGACACTTGATATACATAAATGAACAAAGAATGCTGCTCCCTAGGGGCTTGTGTTCTGGGGGTAGTGAAGGCAGAGGAGATAGACATTCAAAATGAGTTAATTGAGGGGTACCTGAGTGGCTCAGTTGGCAGAGAACGTGACTCTTGGTCTCAGAGCCATGAGTTCAAGCCCCACATTGGGCATGAAGTCTACTACTTTAAGAAATGAGTTAATTGCAAATATGTTGGAAAAAAATAAGTTCTTTGGAAAATATAACTAGGTAAGAGGGAACAGGAGTAGGTGGCACAGAGAAAGTTTCCATATTGAATGATAGTTGAATGAAGAATTAGAGGGGATGAGGAAGTGGCCATGAGTAAAGAGCATTCCAGGCAGAGGATAGCTGAAAACAGGCCTGTGTCCATTGAAAGACTTTAGGGCTGATTCTGAGTCATTGTAGGTTGAAAAGATGAATGGCATCATTTGACTTTTGTTTCAAAGGGATCGCTCTGAGTGCTGGGATATAGGGGTAGGGGCAGAGAAATAGGCTGTAGGCTATTGTAGTAACACAAGTGGAAAAGATGGTGGCTCACACCAGGGTACAGGAGTAGAGATGATGAGTGACTGTATTCTGTATATATTTTGAGTGTAGAGACAACAGGATATTCTTGCAGATTTGAATCAGATATGAGAAAAAGGGAGTGGCAGCTGCTCTAACCACTGCCATGACAGCATTATTGTGAACCTCATGAGGTAGGGAAGGCATGGGTAGAACAGAAGGGGTGAAGATAGATGGAAATCAAG
>NW_021872577.1:0-786 GCF_006229205.1 Suricata suricatta | reverse complement strand
AGAGACCATTTAAAGAATGTTACTTTTTTTTAGTTTTTTTTATAGTTTATTGTCAAATTGGTTTCCATATAACACCCAGTGCTCTTCCCCACAAGTGCCCTCCTCCATTAACACCACACCCTTTCCCCCCGCCCCCTCCCCCTTCAGCTCTTGTTCATTTTCAGTATCCAATAGTCTCTATTGAATACTATTCAATAGCCCAAAGACACAATAACACCTATTTTGTCATTTTGGCTAGCTTTTGGCTAGTTTTCTGCCTCTTGTGAGTTTTTAAAACTTGTTATGTACTCTGCACCTGTGAGTATTGCTATATTAAAGGAGGCTCATTGACTGTCCAGGGATGTCCGTTCAGGAAGTGTTCTTTTAATTGTGTCTCTCAGTTTCTCTTGTTGTGCTTTTGGTTATTTTATTTCCCTACTCATAGTGATATTTGGGACTCTCTACCATGTGTACTTTGGCTTGTTTCTTGAGGTATCCCTGAAAAGGAAAACAGGCAAACACACAGGGAACAAAAGCATGCAAACGCACAGACAAATCAAACAAACTAGCCAACCCAAAGGAGAAAGAAAGAAAAAGCGAAGAAAACAACAAAAAAAATGGGGGGAGGCAAAAACAGCAAAGGACAAAGGACAATCTAAAAGCAGGAAATGAGAAATCCCAGCTACAAAAAAGAGTAGGGTGCTGTTGGAAGAGCATATACAAACAGATAAGTGACAGAGGTGTGGAGGAAGTGAAATTGAACACAGAGACTAAAAGGCTTAATTCAGAGAGAGAAAGAGGAGAATA
>NW_021872576.1:0-786 GCF_006229205.1 Suricata suricatta | reverse complement strand
TCTCAAAATAAATAAATAAAACTTTAAAAATTTTTAAAAAGTAGGCTCTAGAAGAAGGGCTAAGATTTTTTTTATCTGGACTCCATGGTATTTAATTATACCCAAAACCAAAGCAGTAAGAATAAAGACTTTCAAAACCCAAAGTCAAGTTTTGTGTAAGAGTTTTGTGTGAGGCAAGTCCTGGCAAGCAGAAAGAGGAAAGGGTAAAAGCCTACCTATTCCAGTATCAAAGGATTGTGTGAAAGACAGACTAAGGGGGGAGGGAGGAGCTAGGAGCCTGGGAAGCTGATTAGGTCAGGATTACAGCAAGAGCAAAAGGGGATCCTTGCCTCTCACCTACAGTTGCCCATTTAAGACCGGGGACAGAGATCAGCCCTGCAGAAATCCCTGTTTAGAGGTCAGGCACACACAGCCAAAGACACTTAGGGATCAGTGTGTGTGATGCCAACAACCACCGGAAATAGGACTGGCCCAGCATCTGAAGGGCAATCAATGGTCAGAAGGGCTGGGGACTCCAGGCCCTCCCTGGGCACTCTGATCAAGGCCGGACCATACCGTACCCGCTGCTCAAACGGGAAGAGGGCTGGCAGGAGTCCCCTGTGCTGGCTCTCATCTTCTTGGGGATTATCATGGTCGGGCCTACATGTAGAGATTGGATGCTTCCTTCTCTCCAAGAGGGGGTCTGTGTTTCCTCCTTCCAGCCTTGTCCTCCCTTCCAGCTCCCATCCCCGAGAAGAAAACCAAGCTTCCCCCTGACTCTGGGGGCAAGGGTTAGTGTGTATTTGA
>NW_021872575.1:0-786 GCF_006229205.1 Suricata suricatta | reverse complement strand
TATTTGTCAAACCCTTAGAACTATACAATATGTTCAACTGAGCCACCCAGGAGCCCCGAGAACTATACAATACAAAGAGAGACATCTTTATTATGCTGTGAAATAAGTCAGACAGAGACACATACCATATGATATCACTTACATGTGAAGTCTAAACAAACTAAACAAGCAAAAGAGCAGAAACAGACACATAAAGAGAACAAATAGGTGAGTTGCCAAAGGGGAGACTGGGGGGATGGGCCAAATTAGTAAAAGGAAATGGGAGGTACAGGCTTCCAGTCATAGAATGGGTCAGTGATGGCGGTGAAAGGTACAGCGTGGAGAATACAGCATTGTGTGGTCACAGGGGGCCATGCTTGTGGTTCGAACAGCACGAAGTATAGTCTTGTCCGATCACTGTGTTGCGTACCTGAAACTAATATAACACTGTGTGGCAGCTATACTTCGATTGAAAAAAAAAAGACTAAACCCTAATATAAACTATAGACTTTAGTTAACAATAATGTACTGGTTCACCAGTTGTAACAAATGTACCACAGTAAATGCAAGATGTTAATGATAGGGGAGGTTGTGAGGGAGTAGCCTGTGGTGGGGTGAGGGCGGGCAGGAGATAAGAAGTGTATGTGAACTCTGTATTGTCTGCTCAATTTTCCTGTAAACAAAATAGCTCTAGGGGCGCCTGGGTGGCTCAGCTGGTTAACCATCCAGCTTTGGCTCAGGTCATGATCTCATGGTTCCTGGGTTCGAGCCCCGCATCAGACTCTGTGCTGACAGCTAGCTCAGAGT
>NW_021872574.1:0-786 GCF_006229205.1 Suricata suricatta | reverse complement strand
TTAACATAGTGCTGGAAGTCCTAGCATCAGCAATCAGACAACGAAAGGAAATAAAAAGCATCAGAATCAGTAAAGATGAAGTCAAACTTTCCCTTTTCGCAGATGACATGATACTCTACCTGGAAAACCCGGCAGACTCCATCAGAAGCCTACTAGAACTGATCAATGAATTCAGTAAAGTTGCAGAGTATGAAGTCAACGTAAAGAAATCAGTTGCATTCTTATACACCAAAAAGGAAATAACAGAAAGAGAGGTCCCACACTTTAAATAGGCGTTAGTGTGGACAATAATTATGAATAGAAATATCACATCAGCTAAACTGAAAGAGCACCTCAGCTCTTTTTAGTCTGAAAATTCATGAATACAAGGTTTGGCCTTTATGTTTTTCATGTGAGGAGAACTCAGCTTGAAGAAGTTGGAACACTCAACACTCAGAGGTTAGGATTTGCTGTTTCACAGAAACCTTTTCTTGGAGAACATTATAAAGTCACTTTCAGATTGCCAAAGAAGAGAAGCCTAATGGAGAAGCTTTAGTGAATGCTGATGCCTTGGATATGGGGTGGGTGGTTTATGGAAGAGTACTTACTGAAATTGGTATTATTCTATTTTTTTAAATAGTGTATTGTCAAATTGTTTTCCATACAACACCCAGTGCTCTTCCCCACAAGTGCCCTCCTCCATCACCACCACCTCTTTTACCCCCTCCCCCTTCCCCCCCAACCCTCAGTTCATTCTCAGCATTCAATAGTCTCTCAAGTTTTGCATCCCTCTCTCTCCCCAACTCT
>NW_021872573.1:0-786 GCF_006229205.1 Suricata suricatta | reverse complement strand
GTCACATGTCTAATCCCTTGAAAGAGCCCTCTGGGTGACTGCCCACCATGGCCCTTTGTTCCTTCTACAGCGCCGGGACCACACACTTGGTTTTCTCTCCAAAGTCTTCTTTCCTGACAGTGACCCTTCAGATTTTTGCATTGTTTTCGATCTGGATAGGCTGAGAATTTCCCTAACCGCTAAGTCCTGGTTCCTTTTTCGCTTATCAACGCTGCCCTGAATTTATCTCTTTCCTCTCCAATTTTAGTATAACGGCAAGAAGGAAACCACGTCGGATTTCCAACGCCCTGAGGAGACAGCTTCATATCCAAGTTCACCACCTGCAGATTCTACTTCCCCCGTGACCGTGGGACACAATTCAGCTAAATTTTCTGTCGCCGTATAACAAGGATCTCCACTCCTCCACTTTCCAAAAACACATTCCTCGTTTTCTTCGGAGCCCCGAGAAGTATGTTTCTTTTCTTTCTATCTGTCAAAGGCAAGTGATGCTTTTTCTATCACCCAACTCAAAATTCGTCCAGCCTCTATACACCACCCAAATTTAAAGTTATTTCCAGCTGTGCCTGGGTGACTCAGTCAGTTAAGCATTCAATTTTGGTCCAGATCATGATCCCTCAGTTTGTGGGTTTGAGCTCCGTGTCGGGCTCTGTGCTGACAGCTCAGAGCTTGGAGCCTCCTTCTGATTCTGTGTCTCCCTCTCTCTGCCCCTCCCCCACTCACTCTCTGTCTCTCAAAATAATAAAGACATAAAAAATTTTAAAATAAAATAAAGTTACTTCCACATTT
>NW_021872572.1:0-786 GCF_006229205.1 Suricata suricatta | reverse complement strand
GCTAAAGGGAAGTTGTGCCATACTTTCTATGGCTTTGAGATGTTCGGTGGTGGAGAAAAGAATGTTCCCTCTAATGACCAAACAGTTTATTTCTGGAGGGAAACAAACATGAAATTTTGTTCACTGACGCCACTGGTGTTTTTATCTACAAACCATTTAGACTCAGAAGGTTCCTGTAAACACCACTTGAGGCTATTACATATTAGCTTTCCCATTATGTATGGGCGTACTTCTGTAAGCCAAACCAACACTAGACTTTGAGTATTTCTGTTTCGATGGGGTCCCCTAAGCAACACGTATCACACAGGGCACAGATCCTGGAATTGCTTAAGGCTCTGGCTGGCATTCACAATTAGATTCAAAAGTGAATTTACCCACTTATTTTTCTAGGAGAGTCCCATTGGGTAGATGATGACTGTGAAGAAATAAAGGCCCCAGAATGCCCTGCAGGGTAAGTGCATTTTATAAAGGTGATGAGGTTTTATATATTAGGCGACAATCTATCACAGGGTACGCATGGGTAAATGGTTACAAAACTGAAACCCGCTTATACGGGCAAACTTATAAGTGATTAATCAGTCAAAAGGTAAAATGCGCATTTTTCTCTTATTGCTTCTGCATGTATTGGAGACCAAATATCCTCTATGTTTCGCTATAGCTGAAGATTTCACAAAGTGTGTCCAAATATCGCTGAAGAAGGGAAAAAACATTCCTGGCACTGATTTGGGTTGTTTTTTTTTTCAGTGTGTTTTCCTGAAGTACTGCTTTTGCCTTTGGGGGGGGGGG
>NW_021872571.1:0-786 GCF_006229205.1 Suricata suricatta | reverse complement strand
GCTACACTTCACTTACACTTACTGAAATAGATGACTTTACTATCACACTCTTAAGGAGTATTCATCTTAATTCTAAATTCATAGCCTCTGAATTCATGTGTTTCATGCCTTTTATATTACAAAAAGTTCTCCACAGACCTTCATTAAAGGCTTTGCCAAAATAACTTTCATTCTATTTTTTCATTAGTATTATAGTAGCCTTTATTATAAGGTTTGGGCTTTCCTTATTCTACCTTTGAGTACTCTTTACACAAAGTATTGCATTAATAATCAGGCTTAGTCTTATTGACATGATGAAACCTTACGTATCAGCTTTATATAAAATTTCACCATCAATTAATCTAAATATCACTCTAGTATCTACTATACTTAGGAGAATGAGGAGGGCATTCTCTCTAGAGCCAGTAAAGAGAACTTGACAACTTACACTTAAATAGGACATTGCTCATGAGCATTTATTTGCTCTGCTTCCCAAAACCTCCCTTTAAATGATGATATTTCATGGGGTGGCCAGGGTGACTCGGTCAGCTGAGCACCCGTCTCTTGATTTCAGCTCAGGTCATGATCACAAGGTCAAGGGATCAAGCCTTGCATCTGGTTCCACGCTGAGCATGGAGCCTGCTTGAGGCTGATTCTCCCTCCCTCCCTCCGCCTCTCTCCCTCCCTCCTCCCACCACTGTCCCTCTCTAAAATAAAAAATAAAAATGAAAAATAAATGATGCTATTTCTCTTTCTAAAGGAAGTAGGAGTCCATGAGAATAAACAAAGAGGAGACAGCAGCAGTTG
>NW_021872570.1:0-1615 GCF_006229205.1 Suricata suricatta | reverse complement strand
CAGCGACAAGGGCTTCCCCTGGGCCCATGGGCCCTACTGCGGCCAAGGCACAGAGGTTCCCACGCAGCCCACATTCGCTGGTACAGAATCCTCAACTCCTTCCAGCTCCTAGCAGTGCCACGGAGCCAGCTGCTGGTTTCCTCTGGATGGGGCTCTCTAGCGGGGGGGGGTGTGGGGGGTGTGGGGGGTGTTGAGGGGCATGAGAAGCCACGTGCAGCCGCACCCTTCATCGTGAGTCCCACCTGCCCAAGGATCTGAGCTGTGCAGGGATGGAAGGCAGAGGCCACACTGTGGAATGGGGGTGGGGAGGGGCCAGACCCCTGGCAGGCCTGGAGGAGAGGGCATGGGGCTCCTGCGCCAGAGGGCAGCTTCATGGGGGCGGCAGCAAGCACCCACAAGTTCTATGAAAGCCCCGGGGCTCTGGGGCCACTGATATGTCCCCTGGAAACTGACAAGCATCAGGGGACCAGGCAGGGCCGAGGACCCTCACCCACACGGCTTCCTGGGCAAAGGCCAGGAAGGGCCAGGGCCAAGCAGGCGGGGGGCATCGCACCCAGGTAGGTCAAACCTCTGTATGTGCTTCCCCAGATGCCCGTGCATTCACGAGGGCTTCGGGTGCATGCGTGTGCACTCATGGGCACGCATGTATATGTGCTGGTGTGCATGTCCCATGTGTGCGTGTGAGTACATACGCACACACAGGTAGGTAGCAGTGCATCCTGGGTGTGCACAGGAAACAAAGGCTCTTCGAGGCGGCTCTCCCAATGCCAGATGGTTTTTACCCAGAAACGAGGTTAACAAAGCCCACTTCTGTGAGCAGCCCCCAGTTTTCACACTTGGGTGCCAAGGCCCTCCCTCAGGCTTGGTCCTCCTGCCTCTTCCACACAGACAGAGAAGGTGAGGCAGGGCTGGGGGGGAAGGAGAGGGCAGAGCGACCAGCAGACCTCCCCCCATGAGGGCCTGGTGGAGCTAGCTCTGCGCTGTCTTGCCTTCATGTGTTTCTGTGCATCTTTGTCCATCTCCTCTGTATCTCTTTCTCTCTCTCTCCGTACCCTTCACTCTTCTCATTCCCACCCGCCGCCCATATCTAAGCAGGCTTCACTCCCAAGAGAGTGGGAGCAGCCAGCCAGAGAGGGGGATGAGGAAGAGAGAGGGCCTCAGGGTCACACAGACTGCATATTCCCCTTCCCAGCACACCGTGGGCAAGCACCTATCTCCTGGGACCACTCAGAGATTAAAGGTGCTGTCTTCGTGGTGCCCAGTGTCCAAAAAGCTCTCAACCAATAAAAGCTGTTACAGCAGAAGAAGAGACCAAGGACTCCGGGCAGAGGAGCAGAAAAGGGGGAGTGAGAGGTCCTATGAGGAGCCCCTGCAAGTGAAAAGTCAGAGCTCTCCCCCACCCCCAGGGACAGCAGGGACCAGTGGGGTGTGAGGAGAATCGCCCTGAGGCATCCCTCTGGGACAGGGGATGGGGTCCTATGGGTGGCACAGGGGCAGGGCCCAGGGATACACTTAGGGACCCCTGAGGTTGGGTGTAGGCTGGTACAATCTACAAGCTGAAAAGGAGGTGTTTGTTGGTAAGTATGAATAATGCCTTTCACTGCAATGGTGTCTA
>NW_021872569.1:0-786 GCF_006229205.1 Suricata suricatta | reverse complement strand
CTTAACCGACTGAGCCACCCAGGCGCCCCAAGAGCTCTTCTTCTTCTTGACTTAAATTTTCAAAATTCAGTTTTGTTCTTTAACCAAAAAATAAAAAAGAAAATCGGGAACTACTCACAATTCATATTCTATAAAGGCATGGAATTAAAAATTCAAGAAGTACCCAAACTTGTGACAGTAACACTACACGGGGTTGCTTCAGAGAAACTAGTGGCTGTACCTCTGTGTCTCTACAACTCTCCTGGCTTTGCTGATATCAAGTGTCTAATTAGCTCCCAAAAGGGTTTCTCATATAGTTCCAAAAAGACCAAAGCAACAACACAATTTGAAAACACACATTATGATATCCAGAAGAAGAGACAGTCTCTGATGAGCACTCTTTGGTAAGAGCAAGGGCATTTCGTTCCATAAGACTTGGGAATTTTCCCACTATTTATTGGTCTTAAATGTGTATCAGAGTATGCATCTCCTATCCAATTCCTAAATTAAGGGAAATACCTTGGGTTGATGGCCTTAAGCCTCAGTTTCTGAATCAATCACTCAGAATGCCTTCTTTTTGAACAATCAGGCCCTGCCATGGGGCAGGCAGAACAAGATGACTCTGCTAAAGATGCATCAGCCAAACTTCGGTATTCAGATCTAGCTTTCTTCCATTGTTAGGTAAGTCACTTAACCTCTGTGCTTCTGTTTCCACATGTGTAAAATGAAGATAATAATGGTAACTATCTGACCAGGTTGTGGTGAGAATTAAATCAGTTAATATTCATAAAATGCTTAGAAAAATAT
>NW_021872568.1:0-786 GCF_006229205.1 Suricata suricatta | reverse complement strand
CATGACCAAAATAAATGTGTATATAGAAACTGATCTTTAAATGGCTTACATTGATTTTCCCTTAAAAAAGTGAATGGAATTTCAATCCATGGGTCGAAATATTTCTGATGAATAGTTATATATATATATATATATATATATGTATATATATATATACAATCTTACTGATTGAACAACAAATTCTAGAAGTATCCCATCGACATTTAAATTGGCTCACTCAACTGATAGCTCTGTTAATTTGGCAAGTTAAAACACTCCTCAGTCTCATTTTCTTTACCTATATAAAACTTAGATGACAATAGTGTTTACTTGATAGAGTTGGTAGAATGAAATGTGATAACACGTGGAAAGTATATAGAACACAGCCTGGCCTGAAGTAGGTTTTGCTATTATTATATAAATGACAATAGGGAAAAATAAGAATGTTCACTTACTCTATTTTGATTATAAAATGATTTGATTTAAGTTTTTGAAATATTTGCAAAATATATTTAGGATTCCAGATAAAACTGATATTCCTAACTCATAATACTACCAAAAACTAAAATGCTTCTTATTTATCTAGAAAAGAGTTTTTATCCTACTGTAATACCTATGACATAAAATAGAACTGTAACTTCCTATATGCTTATTATATTCTATGGTATTTTGATTTTTCATCCAAAACATCAAATTAAGTATTATATTATTGTTGAAACATATTTAGATTTTTATTCTGAAGTTTCAATAAAATTGCATCTTCCTACAATCTTGTACACATATAAATACATAAACATATACATATAC
>NW_021872567.1:0-786 GCF_006229205.1 Suricata suricatta | reverse complement strand
GCTTCACATTGCTGGAAATAAATTATGCTCTTTGTACACAAGTAGCCAGACGGAAAAGGCAGTGGAGGATACCCACTCTTACCCCAGCACAGCAACAGGATTAAAACCCCTTTAATGTGGAGATTTCAAAGATGTCTAAAGATTAGAGGGTTTGATCTTTCATTGCTGAGCATGACAGTGAGAGAGGCTAAAAGGAACCATGGATCCTGTGTTTTGGCAGTTACCTGGTTTGGATAGATATTTGTCATTTAAGAATAAGAATGAAGAGAACATGTGACCCATTTAAAGAGCTCAGATTAAGAAGAAGAAAATAATGTTAAATTATTCAAAGATGTTTTATCTTAGGGAAAACAATAGTAAAATTTAAACAATTCAAGCATATTATCTGGAATAGAAAACTTCTCATAGTTTGAAGGAAAAAAATATTTGGGTTCGTCTTAATCTATCTTGATTTCAAATTCCTTTTCTGTAAAATGCTAAGACTGGACTTAGATGGCTTCTAAGATTTAGCTTTAAAATTTTGAAGATTTTATGATCATCAGCAAGAAAGACTTTACAAAAGAACTCCAAGTAAAATTAATTCCAAGGGCAACAAAGAAACAGATCAAATAGAACACATCAAACCTACGATTGTCCAAAATTCAGGTAAAAGGCCTTTGTCTGAATATAAGAACACTGGTTCTAATCACTACGTTGGGAGAAACCACTATAAGCAACTTAGATTCCACATAAACTCTTTCCTTAATCTTGAGTCACTGCAAAAATGCCGCCTTCCCATTTGTAACC
>NW_021872566.1:0-786 GCF_006229205.1 Suricata suricatta | reverse complement strand
ACAGAACCAGCCAAGATCTATAGTTTTAGTACCAATTTATTTATTGGTACACTATGGTTTGAAAGAACATTCTTGGGCATTATATAGCCCTTTGCTAAGAGAAAGGCAATTGCTTAGAAGAAGAGTAAGCATTCTTACATATCCAAAAAGAATTTTAAAAAGGAATATCTTTAACACTCCTGTGCGTGCCTTTTGAGATCTGTCTTGCATTAATTTCAAATTCTATACTCCAACACAGCAAAACTGAAAGTTAATGAGGTGTCTTCATTTTTATTCCTACTGTTTTAAACCTACCTGGTTTGCTTTCAAGTCCAAGTCATTTCAGTTGTATAGAGGTCTCCATTTTGGCTTTCTTCATTAAACAATATTCACTTGAGCAGTGTGCACTTTACATTCAGAGAACAAATACATAACAGGAGTTCCCCCTTTTCTTCAGTATGGTTTCCACGGTTTCAGTTACCCAAGGTCACCCAACGTCACCCAGTGAGGAAGTATCAGATGATCCTTTTTCTGATATATAGTCAAACGGTCAATAGTAGGTTGCCTTTTAGTTTTGTTGATTGTTTCTTTCACTGTGCAGAGACTTTTTATTTTAATGTAGTCCCAATACTTCATTTTTGCTTTTGTTTCCCTTGCCTCAGGAAGCTTATCTAGAAGAATGTTGCTACAGCTGATGTCAAAGACATTACCATCTGTGCTCTTCTCTAGGATTTTTATGGCTTCAGGTCTCACATTTAGATCTTTAATCCATTTTGCACTTATTTCTGTGTATGTAGTACATCTGTG
>NW_021872565.1:0-786 GCF_006229205.1 Suricata suricatta | reverse complement strand
AAGGTCCTTATTAAGAATATATTCAAAGGTTTATTTCTTCCAATATCTACATCTTTCTATTTTTAATATAATAACACATAACTATAAAAAATATTTCCATTTTCCAATTCTATTTCAAACTTCCTAGCAAATATCACAAGGTTTAGTTTATTTTATCAGGTAATACAATTTAATGTAACATTCATATATTGATAAATAAATAAGAACAGTATAGGTCTCAAATACTCCTACAGATAAGTTTACATCACCATAAATAAATAAATTGAGCCGGCATTACAACCGTTTTTTAACTTACATGTAGCATTATTCTCTTCTCTTGAATAAGCATAGGAACAATAACATATTATGGAAATGTTCAAATAAAATGATTAGATATCCTAATAAAGTTGGTTATTTTAATAATAATGGATTTTCTTAAGGTCACTATTATGAGAAAAAAAATACAGTTGCTTTCAATTTGACTACTCTTTACACATGTTCCTTTTAGATCACATTACCTGAGCATTTTCTGCTTCCTTTGGTAATTATGGGATCTTTGGATTTGTTAACTGGTCTGGCCTGTTGCTTCTCAATCTTTAAAGTCTAATCTAATCAATATAGACTTTTCTCTTGCTAAGTACATATGAGCAGACATTTTAAGTTTTATCAGTAGTACCAAATTAAGGAAAAAAGAAAGACATTTGACGACTAGGACTTCAGAATTATTTTGCTATGATCAATGTGATACAATGAACAAGCATTATTTGTACAACATTAATTGTGGGTCCATTTTTTCCTGGAAAGTTG
>NW_021872564.1:0-786 GCF_006229205.1 Suricata suricatta | reverse complement strand
GGTTGAGAGTCTGACTCGATTTCAGCTCAGGTCATGATCGCAGGGTTGTGGGATCAAGTTCGGTGTCAGGCTTGATACTGACTGTGGAACCTGCTTAAGATTCTTTCTCTCCCCTCCCCTCCTCGCACTGTCTCTCTCAAAAATAAACATTAAAAAAAACTTTAAGAAAATTATCTGTCCCTATCCATTTCATGTGTGCAGTTGCTCAAAACAAACAAAAAAACCCACCACACAAAAACCAAAACCAAAAAACCCAAGAAAATAAATAAGCCCACCCCGTTCCCATTGCTGGCGAACAAATGATCCAGCAGCTCAAAGCAATCACCACTGATCTCCTACAGCTTCTGCTGGTCAGCCATCCAGGAGCCGACGCAGCGGTGGCCCCGGTTTAGGGATCCTCGCTGGGCCGCCGCAGGTCGCCCGGGCAGGCAAGGCTCTGCAGGACCAAAGACCAGTGTCCACGCTGGTTCACTCACATGACTGCAAGCTGGGGGTGGCCGTGGGCAGAAGGCCCAAGCTCTTTGCACTGTGGGTCGGCATGCACTGGGCTGCTTGAACCTCCTCGGGGACGAGCGACAGGTTTCTCTGAGAGCAAATTATCCAAGAGTGCCCCTCTCCTGCTCTTCTCTCAGCTTCACGGAGCCGTGCTGACGTAGGAGACCGTGGGCTTCAGGAGCGCCCTTCTGACTTAGTTCGTCATTCTCCTGCTGCCTTGAATACTCACAAAGGGGTTTTATCATACTTTAGAAGACCCCATGGGTGAAAGAGGAATTATGTAGATTTCTA
>NW_021872563.1:0-786 GCF_006229205.1 Suricata suricatta | reverse complement strand
TCAGACTCCCTAGCATCACTTAGGTTCACTGACTTCCATCCAGCCTCTTCCCTGGGTGCTTTTATCTACTTCAGAAAACAATATATGGAGATTTGAGAATTCCTAATGGGTAAGGAATTTAAATGCATATTTGCTAATAATAACATAAAATACCTTGTTAATTTCTCTCACAGCTAATGGCTAGATGAATATATTTCCCTAAGTGTTTCTGTTCTACTTTTAGACCCAGGACTAGCACTAACCTACTGGAAAGACTCAGAGGTGACACAAACAGAGTAAGTCTGTGTCCAGACCGCACCAACACCTCTGGACTTTTAAGTAATAAAAACAGATTCAAGATTCAAGAGGCCACATTCACCCTAGAGAATAGGATAGTGGGGACAAGCATTTTGGGTGACACGGTGCTAAATAACTAGTTCATATTTACAATGGATTATTTGCATGTTAGATATTCATTTTTATGGTCATAATATTTGACAAGACTCCACATATCTGGAAATACTGCTTTAGAAAAAACCTCTATGACTCAATTTGGTTTTTGATTCCCAGTGTCCAATTGTGTTCTTGGCAGAAAACATAATCTAGTAGTTTCTGAGATGTTTCTTCTATTGAATCCAGTAATTTTTCTGTCAGTCCATCTCTACAACTTGTTTAATTCTCTATTCTACATTCCAACCCATGGTTTGATCCTATAATTCTCAAACACAGTCTGGTGAAAGTTCTGCTCCTATGAAACCTGTTCCTGGAGGGTGGGGGGAGGGAGGAATCTAGGTCCAGTAGTACTTT
>NW_021872562.1:0-786 GCF_006229205.1 Suricata suricatta | reverse complement strand
GTCTTTGAGGGTAACCTTAAGAACTTTAAAATGAATATTAGCTCCTCTTTACTGTGGATGGACAGATGCCCACATGTAGAAGGATTCTTGAAGAAAGACCACCTGTACACAACACCTCATAAACCACATCTAGTACTCCTTTCACCTGGTTCATACATTAGAAAAAGAGTTCACGATCCTCAGATCTCTTACAAAAATAATCATAATAAACACTGTTTCACGGGGGAGTGTTCTTAACTCAGTCCTGAGTCTGTACTAACCTTCTAGGGAATCTTTTCACACATTAACATCAACTATTTAATGTTAATATACTTTTGAGAGATGGAGAGAGAAAGACAGAGGAGCAGGAGAGGGGCAGAGAGAGAGGGAGACACAGGCTCCAGGCTGCGAGCTGTCAGCACAGAGCCCAATGCAGGGCTCAAACCCTTAAACTCCAAGATCATGACCCAAGCCGAAGTCAGATGCTTAACGAACTGACCCATCCAGGAGCCCCTATCGTCAGCTATTTAAAAGCCTTTTGGGAGGATACAAATAAGTTTAAATAAAAGTTATTTTTAACCCATTCTTGAAGTGGTGGGTTTTTTTTCCTCACTCAGGTTAAGCTTCACTTTCTTTCAAATTAGCTTAATTCATCCATGTCTTCATTATCCAAGAAGTAGTGATGCACCTATTCAAAAATTGGTTACACAGAAGGCCAAGAAATACACACATGCCTTGCATTCTAGAGATACGTCCGGAAGGCAGCAGCCCCAGCCTTCAGCACCCAGTGCTGTGTGCCAGGCAGTG
>NW_021872561.1:0-786 GCF_006229205.1 Suricata suricatta | reverse complement strand
GAATGATACATTGGACCAGGTGGATCTAAGATATATTTAGAACATTCCTTCTAAAACAGGATACACATTTTTTTAATGTTTGTTTATTTTTGAGACAGAGAGTGAGCGAGTGAGCAAGTATGAGTGGGGAGGGGCAAAGAGCGAGGAGACAGATTCTGAAGCAGGCTCCAGGCTCTGAGCTGCCAGCAAAGAGCTTGATGTGGGGCTTTAACTCACGAACCATGAGATCATGACCTGAGCCAAAGTCGGACACTTAACTGATTGAGCCACACCGGTGCCCCAGGATACACATTCTTTTAAGTGTACAGGGAGCATTCGCCAGAATCGATCACATTAGGTCACAAAACAAGTCTTAACAGATTCAGACAGACTGAAGTAATACCATGAATCTTTTCCAAACACAACGCTATGAAACCAAAAATCAAATCACGAGACAATCTGGAAAGAACACAAATACATGTAGGTTAAATAAAATGCTATTAAACAATTAATGGGTCAACCAAGAAATCCAGAAGAAATTCTAAAAAAAAAAAAAATGAAGAAAAATGAAAATGAAAACAAAGTGGTCCAAAATCTTTGGATGCAGCAAAAGCTGTTCTCAGAGTGAAGTTATAATAATACAGGCCTACCTCAAGAAGCAAGAAAAATCTCAAATAACCAATCCTGCTTATATCTAAAGGAGCTAGAGAAAAAGGGAACAAAACCGAAAGCCAACAGAAGGAAGAAAATAGTAAAGATTAAAGCAGAAATAAATGAAATAGAAACAAAAAAATGGAACTTATCAAT